>NW_005363209.1:912112-931362 GCF_000412655.1 Myotis brandtii | reverse complement strand
TGTCTATGTAAAAAATCCCAAGGAATGTACAAAAAAATAACTCCCAGAATGAATACATGAGTTCAACAATGCGACAAGATAAGCACACACAAATCAATTCTATTTCTATATACTATTACACAAAAATTAAAAATATAATACTATTTTTAATTACTAAAAAAATGAAATACTTAGGTGTAAATCTGACAAAACATGTACAGAACTTGTATGTTGAAAACTGCAAAATGCTGATGAAAAAGACATCAAAAAAGGTTTAAATAAATAGAGAGGCATGCCTTGTTCATGAATTCAAAGGCTTAATAGTAAAGAAGTAAATTCTCTCAATGTTATATATATATTTAATAGAATCCCTATCAAAGTTCCAGCAAGATGTGCTTTATATATAGACATGATTATTCTAAAAATTTATATGGAAGGGCAGAGGAACTAGAACAGTTAAAATAATTGAAAAAGAGTAAAATAGGAAGAGTCAGTTTACCCCGTTTCAAGACTCATATTGCTATAATATTTAAGACTGTGTGGTATTGGCAGAGGATGGCCACATAGATAAATAGAGAACCCAGAAACAGATGTCCACAAATATGCCCAACCAATTTTTGACAAAGATTCAAAAGCAATTCCATGGAGAAAAGGTAACCTTTTCAAAAAATAATGGTGAAGCAATTGAGCAACTATAGGAAAAATAACAACAAATACCTCAAACTAAGTCTCACACCTTATACCAAAATTTATTCTAAATGGATGACGGACTTAAATGTAAAGCATGAATATATAAAATTTCTATTAAAAGCATAGGAGAAAAATCTTCAGAACATAGATGAGACAAAAGGTTATTAGACTTTTAAAAAAACATATAATTCATAAAAGGAAAATTTGATAAATTAAACTTCATCAAAAATAAGAACTTTTGCTCGTATTTTGCCTAAGACCCTGTTAAGAGGATGAAAAGATACTCTGCAGATTGGGAGAAAGTGTTTGTAAATCACATAGACAACGAAGGACTAGTAGCTAGAATATATAAAGAACTCTCAAAACTAAGCAGCAATAAACCAATCCAATTAAAAAATGGGCAGAAGACATGGAGAAACATTTCACGTAAGGGGCGTACAAAGTTGGCAAATAAGCCCAAGAAAAGATGTTAAACATCATTAGCCATTACGGAATTACAAGTTAAAACCACATATGATATATCTACCCACCTGTAAAAATGGCTGAAATAAAAAATAATGGCAATAGAAAATGTGGGTGAGGATGCAGAGAAACTGGATCTCATATTTTGCTAGTGGAAGAGTAAAATGGTACAGACATCCTGTAAAATAATTTGGTTGCAGAAAAATGGTGTGGCTAGTATAGCTACATGAAGAATCCTATGGTGATGCAAATGTCCTGTATCTTAACTATCAAAATGAGTTAAGACACACACACACACACACACACGCACGCACGCACGCACGCAAGGGATCTCTCTGTTATTTCTTATAACTTCATGTAAATGTGTAATTACCTCAAAATAAAAAGTTTAAAAATGGCATAAGATGTCATATTTTGGACTTTATATTGATATAATGATGGAAATATATCTGAAATATTTAAACTCTCAGGTCAGTTTTAAAAGATACACCTCCTTGTTAAGATGGGATATAATGAAGAGATAACTATGACTCAGAAGATGACACTTTTATCATCAGGAACAGGCAAAATATGATTTAAAATATGTAGTTTTATTCAACCAACATTTATTGAGTAGCAGCCATATGCCTGTGAGCGGATAAAGATGAGCATAGCACAGTGCCTGGAGACCAGGAATTAAGTGCCTAGTGGTGAACAAAGAACACATCAAACCATAGAGACTGCATGTGTATGTTGGAGAGTACATTAGCAAAGTGGTAGCTAGTATTTACTGAGCATGTGTTTTGTAGTAGGCATTATACTACCATCTTTACATTAATTCTCTAATTAAATCCTCAAAAAAAAAAAACTCTGAAAGTTAATTTTATAGCCCTCATTTTATAGATGGGAAAACCGAAGCCATAGAGGTCATGCAACCCACCCAGGACATGAGTGAAGCAGTAGGTCAAATCCAGCTCTGACTTCAGAGTAGCCCGTGACTTAACCGTAAGAGAAGTTTATACCACGTGCCACATGGTGCAGACCAGCATAGTCTGCACTATGGCTGGAGGGTTGGGAGGACGGGGAAAAGGCTGGGAAAGATTTAATGAGGAGGCACAATTTAAATTGGGTCTTGCAGAGTGAGTAGGAGTTTAGAATGATCTATCTGTTTTCAGAGGGAAATAGTTATGTGCTCAGTGTCAGGGCCTGTTATGAGTTGAACTGTGTCCAACAAAAATTCATGTGTTGAAGTCCTCACCCCTAGTCCTCAGAATGGGACCTTATTTGGAAATTAGGACATTACAGATATAACTAGTTAAGATGAGGTCATTAGGTGGGCCCTTACCAATATTACTGTGTCCTTATATGAAGGGGAAATTGGCACAGGGAGACTGACTTGCACACAGGGAGATATCATGTGAACTTGAAGGCAGAAATCAGGGTGATGCATGTGCAAGTTACGGAATACCAAAGATTTCCAGCAAACCACCAGACACTCTGAGAGCAGCATAGAACAGAGCCCTCAAAAGGAACCAATGCTGCTGACACCTTGATCTCAGACATCTGGTCTCCAGAACTGTGAGACAATAAATTTTGGTTGTTTAAGCCACCCAGTTTATGGTATTTGTTATGGGAGTCCTAGCAAACTAATATGGGGCCCAGGCATCTGGTTCCCCCTACATTTTAGCAAGGGGGGTGGTCCAGAAACATGGTGTGCTAGACTAATTAACACCAGCTGGAGAGAACCAGTTGTTAAATTTTCAGGTATTTTGCAAGCCAACCAATAAACAAGGCCATTACACAAAATAAAATTTTATGAACTTATAATTAAAGAAGCCATATAAAACAAAGACAATCAATACTCAAAACTCATCACCACCTAATAATTTTACATTTTGCTAGGGCCTATGCTTTTGAGGCTATTTACATCTATTGTATCTATATGATGGAAATATAACATAATTATGTGCTACTGCATGTCTCTGCCCAATTCTACCATCAGGGACATCACATTGGAACTTGAAATCAGCCCTGGTGGGAAATCAGCAAATGCTACAAATCTCGGCTTTGAACCCCTGGGAGAGCTGGTGGTTAAACATCAACCTAACACTGCTCCAAACATATTGGTGGCTCACCCAGGACCACATTTGCCTCCTTTTATTGATTCCAGAAATTTTTTCCTAGTCCCTCTGAATACCATTCTTCTGAAATCTCTGCCTCTGTCTGACCATTGGATGACTTTGGCTTCAGTTCTGTTTCCCCACCACAGCCAGCTTTGCCTTGAGTGAGCCCCATTGCATACCTCTTGGCACTCATAATGTGAGTGAATGCATGGATGGATGGATAGATGGATGGATGGATGGATGGATGGATGGATGGATGGATGGATGGATGGGTGGATGGATGGATGAATAAATGCTTCAGAGATCATTTTCAAACTATGCTCATCTACTATTGAGCTCCCACAATACATAGCCACATGGAAAGGACACTATATATGACTCATAAGTGCCAACTTTGCTCCCAGCATTCTGAGCATAACTGCTCTGCCTTCGGGTTAGAAGAGGCTCTTAATCCCCTCTCCTTACCAACCCCCAAGGATAGTGTGAAACTTAATCTTCATGAAGGCACTTTGAAAATAATTGCATGCAAACATATGGCGGTATTACTATTATTATAGTAAGCTTCAAATCCTTGAAGGCACAACTAGCGCATGTTCCCAAGAAACTAGATATATGGTTGTGATAACTTGCAGTGGAAATTAGTATAAAAATAGAAAAAAGCATATTAAATATTTCTGTGTGTATAGTTGATTCATTTCTTAAAACAATAACTTAAAAATGATCTTATTACAGTGTGTATGGATATAATTATTAAATAATAATACAGACATGAGCTAACTAAAAAATAATTGTATAGTTGTAGCAGCACTGAAATGTAAACTCTTAGATGCAGAGAACAAGCTTCATGGTAATTATACTTGCCATTAAATGATAACATCCAATTGGTATCTAATCTTCAGGCTACAAATAAGCATGTAATACTGCAAATACACTCTAATTACATGGCTGTTTGTCCCTTGTAAAAGTAATAAGATGAACTACAAGCAGTGTTGCAAATTCCAATGAAGAATTTTATTCAGACTCTAATGAAAGATGCCAGGTGAAGCTTATGGCTTAATACCCTCCTTGTTTCTATCTTCAGTACCAATGATTTTTCTACTTAGTTCCAGATGTCAAAGTTTGTATTCCAATATTATTATAATTATTTGACACTGTGTTGCTTAATGAGAACTGGCCTAATAGTCTACTGAAGCCTGCACAAACCTTATTTTGGAAATAGAAGCAAAATGTACATTTGATAGAGTTCTAATAAAGTGACTAATTTCTTCATCTTAAACCTTTGGAAGGTAATATTAACTCACCCCTCTCCTTAAACTTTTATCTAAAGCCATAATTATTTTTTGTTATTTTGACTTCAACATAGAAGTGCATTTTCTAATTGAACTTCTGTGTTCGAATGTTCAAATAGTTCTTGGTATAGCCCTTCAAAAATATTTTGAATAAATGAATGAATGACTAAACAGTTGAATACTAGTTTTTAAATCTAAATTTATTTCCTGGGAGAGAATGAGGTCAAATATGTTTGTCTATATTTTTCATTGAATTAACAAATCATTTTGGTGACTTTGGTACACAGATTAGGGCCCAGAACACTGAAGTGGATAAAACACTATGATTTTCTGTATCTCACTAGAGAACCCCTGCTCTTATGACTTTAAGCCCATTTATACTTAATCCACATCAAAGGAACTGAGATGTGACAAAGGAACAGTAACATTAAATATTAAGACAAGAGGTATACAGAGAGGAAGCCTCTAAGTTTGTTGATACAAGGCCTTAGAAACTTACCTTTCCACATGCTTCCTTTATGGTTTAGAATTGAAAAAATTTGCAGACAGTTACAATCATTCTGTACCCCATTTTTTATTGACCTTAAAATGATTTATTTTTCAAAAAGCAGTAGTAGCTAATACTTACTGAGGGTGTATTTCTCACGGTCACCCCTTCGTGTTTGCATGTGTGAAATGGCTACCCCAGGCTTGGACAGCTGGCAAGGCAGGGACTTGAACCCAAAGCCAACACCGGGCTTGTGCCGAACCTCAGTGCCTTTCAAAGGATGATGGTGCCAGACTTCGCATAGTTGCAACCTCTCTGCCTTTGCACGTATCTCTTCCACTAGAATTGCTTTCTCTTTCTCCCCCGTGACCCAAACCCCACCACTGAGGACCCCTCCTTGAGTTCTCTCATTCCCACATATTTTTACCATCCCCAATGTCCAATCTCACCCAGTATGAAAAGTCTATGCACACATGTAATTCCCACTTAAATAATTTTGTTCAGTTCTCCAGAAGCAAGAACTTTTTTCTGATAACTCTCTCTTACAAACCCCACTTCTCCATCCCCCCTCACAGCCCAGCACCTAATGCATACAGAAATAGGGAGTAACTATTTGGTGATAGTTAAAAGAGCTCAGAAAGAGTTGGTATACCTGAAGTATTTAAATCCTGTTGCTTTGTAGTTGTTAACAGAAGCAAATTAAATCTAGATATTTTTCACAGGACATACACTTTAAAAGCTAAAAGGTCACTTATCACAAAAAGCTCCAGGAACTAAAAGGTATCAATGAAGATGTGGCTCATGTGATCCAGAGATTTTTAGTTCCTCGATATCCTGCGTTTCCAGAAGTCAGTGGGGCTGGAATGTGGTGTCAGTTCACCTGATAGACCCTCCTCACCCTGTGTTCCCGAGACAGGCAGGTGTGACTGTTCTGTTTCCAGGGACACTGTGTATTCAGGATGGAATTTAAATCAGACCAAGTCCACAGACTAACCATTCTTTGAGCAATATTTTGTTCTCTATTTTTTTATTTGCTTCATTCTCTATCACACCAGAGAGCGATTTAAGGGACCTGTGGAAGGTTGTTGTAAAGTACTCTCGTTTCCATTTGGTGACAAAAGAAAAACCTAATTAAAACAAAATGTCTTTCTCATACCTTGTCACCTCCATCGAGGTTTAAAAGCAAAGATTAGGCCTAGATTTGCTCTTTACAGAAATATTCATAGCACTGTAAATGGCTTCTCTCTCTCTCTCTCTCTCTCTCTCTCTCTCTCTCACACACACACACACACACACACACACACACACATTGCCACCACTTATTTGATATCTTATTTGGTTTGTTGGCTGTTCTGTATCTAAATCTGAATTGTGCTCACAACAGAAATGTTCAATCCTTCCTTTTCCCTCCCCGCCTCCTGGGAATGACATTTGCTGTTAGGTCGTGCATTTACTGATTCCAGAATTTACTGATCCAAATTTTGGTCTGTGTTGTATTTGCCTCTTCCTTCTCTCTCACATTTATCATCATTTTCTGCTTGTGTGTCTGTCCATTTGTCTTTCTTTCCTTTAATTTCTGCTCCACAGTCCCCAGATAGAAAATGAAATATTAGGTTTGTCAAGTGTATATCATTGTTTAAATGCCTGGAGATGATGGGTTAAACAGACCAATCAATGAAACAAACCTCCAGTGCATTGCAGGGGCTGCAAGGGATGTTCCCTTTGGCTCTGTAAGACCTAACAAGTCAATAACCTATTAATATCATATTCTGCCAGTCACCTCAACACAATTCACATGTGACTGTTTAGGACAAACTTTACAGCCTGTAGTGAATTAAACAGAAGAATGTTTGTGACGAAATCCAAACTAAAAATAAGACTGTAAATAAATTTAAAAAGTGAACTGGAAACAATAAGCACATGATCATAAGTCTAAGATGCACCACAGTACTTATAGCTATACATGATTAGTATAAATGCATGAAATGATCCAAACTGTTAAGCAGTGAATCTAGTCATATCATTATTTTTCAGCATTATGCCACATGCAATGCCCAGAGAGTTAAATGCCCAACACATTAAAAGGTAGGATCCTCTTGGGAGTTTACAATGAAAGAGATGATCAGACAGACAAAAACCTTTTCTTAAGTTTATTTTTCCCATTTTATATAATGAACAATCAAAATTGAATAGTCTCACTATCAAAGAAAATATGTATAGAAAGCATTGCCCATTACATATAGAGCAAAGTTATTTAATAGATGTATCTGATAATCCTTTGTATTTATAAAACCATGTATACTGTATATTTATATAAGATAAGAGGGATGATAGCATCTGAGTTGAAAAATTAACTTACTTTGGGATGATTCACATTTGAACCTCTTTTACCTGTTTGTTCCTGTTTCAGAAGTTTTAAAAAAACTGGAAATATTTTAATATAACTCAAAAAAATCTCTAAATATTAACTCATTAATTCCAAAACGGAGTTTGCATCATTACACAAAATGGAAATCAATGAGTCAGTCCATTTTCCAGGAGTGAAATCCTTTCCTGCAGTATATCTAAAGATTGAATGTGTTTTGTAGCACTAGAAGAATCCCCTAGTTTTTCGTATCCCCTCCCTAAGCAGAACTGCTCCAAACATCATGGTCAATGAGCCAATTTTGGAATCAGACAGATTTCATTTTAAATCCCGACTCCATCACTCAGAAGTTATGTGACCCCTGCTTTTTTAATATGTAAATTATATATGTTATAGCCTCTATTTAGTGAACATTAAATGAAGTGTTGTTTCATAATGAATGCAGAGCATATTAGCCAGTACTGGGCACAGAGTAAACATATAATAAAAAGAAGAGAATGGTGTTTCTACAGCTAACCTCAGCCATTCAAGAACCCTGGACATCATTTGCTTAAATCTTCTTTCCCAAATATGCCTTATATATCCTGAGCTCATTTACCTATCTGACTGTAGGGCTGTCTTTTGAACTGAACATTAGACAGCTATTAAAGCAACTCATGATCTACTTTTCTTTTGTGTTGGCACTATTAGCCATATCAAGCTTGTAGTGATGAAAATGAAGGATCATTTCTCATTCCAGATGATAGCAATGAGGCAAGCAATAGGAATGATTCATCTTTGGGGAAAGTACTGTGCCTTGAAGAAAAGAACATTATGGGTACAATCACACAGATTGTAAGATAGATATGTAGCTTTTCTAGCCTATATATGATACTTCCAGCTCCTCTCCTGAGTGTCCCCAGTCATTTTTATTAATTTAACAAACATTTATTAAGCACCTACTGTGTTCAATGCCATAAAATAGGTTTGAAATTTAACTGCGAAAATTATGAGTATTCCAAACCCCACAGATTTCTTGCACTCTGATTCTCTAGCATACCACACATCCATCACTTTCTAACCAAGTAACTTTCTATCCAAGGGTTTCATCAATAGCTTAAGTTAGATTTAGATTTTTTTTAAGTTTACAACTTGGTATACACTTTTATACTTTTTAACGAGCTTCCATTTCACCACATACTTTGAGCCAGCCACCCCGAGCTACTTGTGGCTCCATTCTTTTTCATTTTGTCTAAAACAAAGTCTTCAAATTTAGTTGCACTTTAGAATCAGCAGAATAGATATTTTATATCTTGATGCTCAGGTTGCTGATAAATTATATCAGAATCCCAAGGAATGGGGCCAAAGCATCAGTTATGTTCATCTCTCCAGGAAATTCCAATGTGCGGTCAAGGCTGAGATTCTCTACTCCAAAGTATTTCTCTGCATGTACTACCCATACTAACAACTCACTTCTTTGTTGCCTAACTCCTCCTCAGCCAGCAAGACACAGCACAGGCATTCCTTCTTCCTGTGAAGTCTTTCCTGGACCCAACCCACTTTCTAGACTGGTCGAGGGACATCTATGGATTTCTATATCTGCGTAAGAAATTATCACCAGCTTAACAGCTTAAAACAATGCGCGTTTATTAGCTCACAGTTCTGTAGGTCAGAAGTCTAAGAACAGCATTGCAGGGTTTGCTATTCAGTCTGAAATGAAGGTGTCAACCAGCTGTGTCCTCATCTGGAGTCTCAATTAGGGTGAGAAGCATTTCCAAGCTCCCTCATCTTGTTGGCAGAAGTCATTTCCTTGCAATTGTAAGACTGTGGTCCCTGTTGTCTTGAAAGCTGGCATTCGGAGGCTGTTGTCAGCTCCCAGAGGCGGCTCTTCCGTTCTTGACATATGGCTTCCTTCACGGGCCCTCTCACGCTTTCAAAATCTCTTACTTCAGGAAGGGCCCCGTCCATGGTAAGGGCTCTCCTGATTAGGTCAGACCCACCGGGATATCCCCCCTTCGATTAATTCAGAGTCAACTGATTAGTAACATAACCATGAGAGAGCTACCCTATCATATTCATAGGTTCTGCACACTCTCAAAAGGAGAGGCTTATACAGGGTATGTGCACCAGAAGGTGGAAATCATGGCAGCCATCTTTGAATTCTGCCTACTAAGTGCCCCCCTTACAGTTGGTTCCCAAAGTACCTCTGCTTACCACAGCACTTCCCACAATGCATTGTTCCTACTTTGCTAGACATTGACTCCTAGGAGGGAAGAGACACAGTCATATTTGTCTTCTCAGCACATAACTCAAAGCTCAAATAAGGTAAATGTTCACCAAGGGTTTACCAAATATTTATGTAGTGCATATGCATAAATTAGACATTTTTCATATTAGAAAATAGAGCAAGCACAAAAATTTGTATTAAAAGCCTGATCTAGGGTCTTAGGGAGGATGCAACTAATTCAATAATTTCAAAAGTTAAGAAAGGGTAACTTCAAAAGCAGGCTAATAAACATAACAGTATTTTTTTTCTTTGAAGATTTTTAATTAATTTCATTGTTTATAAAATCATTGTTGTTTCAAAATATGTATGAACTTCTTTTTATATTTATTGCCTTTGAACCCAAAGAGTCCTTTCCCATTTGGCATCCTTATTTTTATGGTTTGAGGAATCAGTTTTTCCTCTATTGCCCACATGCCAAATGCACCATTCATATGATGCACAAGATAAATGCAAATTAATAATAATTAATTGATCTTTTATATTATGAGCACGAGATTAAATGTGTAATGCAGTTCTTCCACCTTGAAGGTGCTTAGCACAGTAAAAATAAAGACTTTGCAGTTACATTGCAATTCCTGCACTCCCTAGCCCTTAGCCTTGGGTAGGGCAGTTATACCATCCTCAGTATTTCATCCCTAAAATAGAGTTGGCAAGACCTTTTTGAATGTGTATGGAAGAATTTGAGATACATTATGAGGAGCTGGCATGGAATAAATAGTGATAATGTTGATAAAATGCCAACAATTCTCCATCCTACCCAACACTGAGAGATTTACTAATGTTAACTTAAAAATGAAAAGACCTTTCAAAGTGAGAGGCAATAAGCATTTATTTGAGATCAATTACAATAGTTATTCCCAATGCACTGATTTAGGCAGAAGCCTAAATAGTCTTCTGATTAGGAGACAAAGGCAATGGGCATTTCTGAGAAGCAGAAGGAAAATAATTACATCAGTAGAAGGAAGGCATTTCTATTGGTGCAGATAATGTAACAGTGATGTTAATTCTAAATAATATTTTTAATATTTAGTCCAGTAGTCACAATAACTGCTTTCTTGTTATCTTTGCAAACAGTTTTTTGGGGGATACAGTGTTGCCCTAGGCCCAGATCAAAAGTTATTTTGTCCTGTTTTAACATCCCAAAGATTTGAAGCATTAGACAGTAAGGCAGTTTCTCTGGCATGGCAGCTCTGCCTCCATTTTAAAATTGCTCCATCTATTTTTTTTCTACACTGGGGAAAAGGGAAAATAAATTATGTATTTACTTCTCTGCTTTAGGAGCTTGTTGGAAGAAGGTCTATCTACCTAAAAATTTAATCTGATCCAAAGTAAAGATAAAATTGTAAATTTAAAGCTTAGTCTAAGGTACATTGTTGCCCAGAGTCTGAAAGCAGGAGAATGATAAAAAGAGTAACTAAAACTTATTTGTATAAAGTTAAACAGGAGAAATTATTCCTAATTATATTGCTGTTAAAAAAAAATCTTTCTCTTCTATAATATAGCTTTAAACCAGCATTGTCTAATAGAAATATGACGCAAGCCACCTATGTAATCTCAAGTTTTCTAGAAGCTACAATAATGTTTTTTAAGGTGAAATTAATTTAATAATATAATTTAACACAATATGTCCAAAATATTATTTCAACAGATAATAAAAATTAAAAGTTAGTGATGAGATATTTAAAAACAATCTTAATGCCAAGGGTTTAAAATTTCACATGGCTTTTTCATACTTATAGCATATTTTGATGAGAGCTAGCCACACTTCATGTACTCAATAACTAAATGAGATGTCTGTAAGTGTGTTTCTCTGTGTGTATTTATGTCTCTGTATACCTGTGCATATGTTTTAACCTAAAGACGCCTAAACCACAAGAAAAACCAAGGATGCATTTTCCCTTCACACAAGTGGAAAGGAATCTGCTTGGGCACCCAGGTTCTCCTAGAACCATTCAGCTGGGCCCGAGAGCTCTATGTGATTGGTCTTTCTTTCCTCTCTCTCTTAAAAAGGACCTTCAGAGAGGGAAACAGACTAAGAATTAGAGTTCCCATTAAGAGACATCCTTGTGAAGGGTTTGGCACTTTTACCTCCAAAAAGAGTCATATTAAATCAGTTTTTTCATTCTTTTTTCCTTCTCCCCATGTAATAACCTCTAGTTTCCTCCCAAACTCTTACTAATGACACTAGCTTTGCTCTGGTGTGTGGTGGAGAATTTTAAAGGAAGGAAAATGAAGTATGGCCTTTCCCATATCAACCCTCTCCTGAAACCAGAGTATCATTTTAAGGGAGGGGATGGCCCTAAAATTCTGAAGTGACCAACTGCATGGGCAGCAGGAGACCAAGACAGGCCGAGGATGATGGGAGAAGAAAGCAGGAGAGAGGAGGCTGCCCTGGGGTCTCCTCCCTTTCCTCCGGTGCATTGTAAGAGACCCTTAAAGGGGCAGACACTCCGGCTATTTCTGTAGTATTATTATTACAACATAATTTATTCACTTTTCTCACCAAAAGGAAGGGGATTGGTTAACTGGATGGGATAAGAATCTTTGATTCTGCTCAGAGATAAGTCAAGATTCTTAGCTCTTAGCAGACTGAGTGCCAACGTGGCTTTCTGCACAGTCTGATTTCATAGAGTCACAAAGTCACTGTGAGAACAGGGAGTCTTCAGGTGCCCTAGAAACAGTCAGAGAAGTAGATAACGCAAATATGTGTCCAAGTATCCTGGCTAGCAATTTTTAAAACCTCTCCTGGTGCAACCCCACCCCCCACATACACACACAAATGCCAACATGTAACATACATGCACAATAAAAAGACAAATGTTACTGTGAATTGGGTAATTTAGTAGTATCTTGACCTAGAGGTTTCCATTTTCTCAATGAGAGCAATGTTAATAACACCCTAGTGATCCAATTAAGAGGAGAATAAATACACTGCAAAAACCAAACCAAAAATAATAATTTTTTAAAACCCACAAAACACAAGCTTCTTTAGCCATTGTGATCTGACCCTGTGGGAAATATACTTCTCCAAATAAATATGCATTTTAAATCAATACCCTAACCTTGAAATAATTTTAAGTGATATTTGAAAAATCGTGTCCATGTGTGAACACACACACCACAGGCAGACACTAACACATAAACGTGCTCTTTATATGTTAAAATGAAACTGCCCGCACTGATTGCTCCTGCTAGGTGCCAAAGTCAGGCAAAAGGTCCACTGAGAAGCCAAGTATCCTATTCACAGGTAAACATCACTTTCATCTGCAGCTGCTGCTTAAATGCCTAAAGGAGACAGGACTACCCATAGACAAAGGTACTGCCAAACCTTAGCTCTGGGACTTAGAATCCTGCGGGGGGAGAAGGGAGACGCTTCACCCTGTAGAGAAGATATTTGGGTAGATGCTAAATGAGGAGTCCTTTTTGCATAGCTTTCTGAGTAAACCACAATTATGAAGTGTTAGTCATAATTAATACAAAAAGATTGTACCGTTGTAGACAAGTAAAATAAGGCTAACATCATTCCACTAGTAATCAAAGTCTGAAGTCTGTCTAATGAATTATGTTGCTGCATTAGCTGGGAAAAGGAGAATGAAATACTGTGATCCACTCTGAAACATTTAGGGATAAATTTGAGGTTCCAATTCACTGAACACATCTGTAAAGTTTATTATAACTCCAAAGTTGCCCGTTTAAATTGGCTTCTTCCTGAAGATTAGAGTGTGTAAATTGCATAGAGATGGAGAAAGAGGCGTTGCTTCTCACCAAAAAAAGGAGCTCAATTTCAAAGAAACTAGTTCATAGCTTGCATTACTCTGACCAATAGAAGTTACCAACCCCAAAAAGAGAGTGTGAAGTGTGACAATTGCAGGTCATATGTACCCTCTGTCCAAATATTTCCCAGATTCTTTCAGTTAACTATTTATTCTTGGTCTCATCTGTGTCCCTGTTCTATGTAAAAACTGCCTCCTGTGCTTTAAAATGTGAAAGCTAAAAATGTCAAGAATGTTTCCATGCCAGTGCATTTAACTGATTTTTAAAGTGTTACTTTACTTTTTTCAATACAAGCAATAACCAAAAGAGTTAACCTATTTGTACTACACATATTTAGTGAATATTGAGCCTGTCCATTTTGATAGTAAGTAAATGTCTTTTATGTATATACTTTTTAGTATACATATGGTAGGTCTTTATGGAGAACAGTTTTGAAAATAAAATAAGAAACTTGCAAGATAGTTTAAGGGCCACTACCAAGAAATTAAAGCACCTAATTTTAAGAATTTTCATGGTTTTGTGAAAGAACACCAATGAAATTTTGAAAAATTAGAGTGTTCTAATCTAGTCTACCAGCTATTAAAACACATCGTAAATCTACCGTAATGAGAACAGCTCAGTATTCCAATTGTCCGTTTCTTCTTTTGAATGCCTTTAATTTTTAGTTGGGATCCCCATTCTCTATTCTCCACGTCTTTGCCTCTTTCTCGTGGAAATTTATTTATTTGCTGCAGCTCTCTCTCCTTGGAAGAAACTATTGGGGAGTCCACAAAAAAATAATGTAGGCTACTTCTGAGGTTGTACAGCCTTAGTAAATTCCCTTTCCCTGGGACCTCTGCGGAATTAACACTTTACTATTCATAGGGTGCAAGCAAGGTACCTGACATTTCCAACACTGTAGTAAGTCAGTGTGGAATATCAAAAACATTAGACTAGCAATTCATCAACTCGATGAGTGCCAACCAGAAAACACAGTTCCTACATAACTCAGCAGCAGGCCAATTAGAGGGCATTGCTGGAGCAGGCTGGTCATAAAGTACAGTTCCCAACAGCTAGTTAACCCTCCCTTACTTCATGTAATTAAACTTGTTGTGTGCATCTTATTTACCACTAACTCTTTATATCATGTAATACAGTGCATTGGTTTGGGAAGTACTAGCAAGCAGTGGGTTGTCATAATCAAAGACGTTTATTCTGCACCAAGCTCTCTCATCTCCATGCCTTTGCACATGTGGTTCACTCTCGGGAACATACACATTGCACCCCAGCCCTCACTATCACCCTTTCCTTAATATTGGCTACTCATTGCTTGGGTTCTTTCAAATAATATGTAATTTATTCCATTGTGTAAATATATGTAATTTCACAATTCTTCTTCAGTTCTCAATGCAAACATGACTTACTTCAGAGTCTTTCCTATCTCCCAAACATTGTATGAATTGGTTGTATAAATTGTCACCCCTCTCTTCTTAGACAACACCCTGTGCTTATGTTTATCATAGCTCTTCTCACTATCTTCCCCATAGGATTATTAATCCCACACAGCACAAGTAGCAGGCATGTCTTACCTAATGATACATTCTCATCACCTAGAACCAGTACAAACAAGCAAATCATACTTTAGCTTCTTTATAAATATGACATCAAAAACTGCCTTCGACTATAAGGGTACTTACCTCTCATCTCCATGCCTTTGCACATGTGGTTCACTCTCGGGAACATACACATTGCACCCCAGCCCTCACTATCACCCTTTCCTTAATATTGGCTACTCATTGCTTGGGTTCTTTCAAATAATATGTAATTTATTCCATTGTGTAAATATATGTAATTTCACAATTCTTCTTCAGTTCTCAATGCAAACATGACTTACTTCAGAGTCTTTCCTATCTCCCAAACATTGTATGAATTGGTTGTATAAATTGTCACCCCTCTCTTCTTAGACAACACCCTGTACTTATGTTTATCATAAGTACAGTGAGAAGTCATTATCTTCCCCATAGGATTATTAATCCCACACAGAACAAGTAGCAGGCATGTCTTACCTAATGGTACATTCTCAGCACCTAGAACCAGTACAAACAAGCAAATCATACTTTCGCTTCTTTATAAATATGACATCAAAAACTGCCTTCGACAATAAGGGTACTTACAAAAAAAAAAAACCCAGAATATGCAATGTACTTTTTCTTAAAATCCACCCACTTTTTTCTGTTTTGAAAAACATTACCAAGTCTCCATTGCCTCACACATGGAGTTTGAAGAACCTCATGAGTACCCCGCTTTCCATCCTGTCCACCTTCAATTTTAAAATGCAAACTGTATCATCTTGTCACTCACATACTTAAACCCTTTATTGGCTGTCAAATGAACTTGAGATAAAATATCAAGTCCTAAACATGACTCATGTCTGCCATATCTGGCCCCTACCTACCTCTGCTGTGCCACTTTTCTCTACTGAACCTAATGTTCACCAAGTAAGTTTGTTCCCAGCTTCAGTGTTGTTCCTTCTGGGCTATTCTCTGCCCCTCCCACCATCATTGACCCAACCATGTCTCACCTGAATGACCCACTCTCACCCTTCATATCTCAGGTGCCACCTTGTTTCTCAATATGAAAACAGTCTACCTGTTATTTTTTTTCAAGGAACATGCATTCTTTTCCTTCAAAGCAGTTTCCCCAATTTCTCATTGTATTCCTCTTAAATTCCTTTAAGATATAGAAGTGCAGGAATCACACCTATTCTCTTCACCACTATATCCACAGTGTTCAGCTTGGGATCTATCTTTTCAATACGTGGTTTAAAGGGAATACATTGAACATCTCTATGTGCCTGCACTGGATGGGGCAGGAAGAAAGCAGGACAAATATCGCTGTGCTTCCTTCACAGAAGGGCTGTGGGACAGGATGAAGGGCACTGAATTCAACACCATCAGAGAGGCTGGAAGTAGACACAGCATTTTCAAGTTCATTACAGAGAAGAAACTGAAGGCTGCAAAACAGTAAGTGGGAGTGATGCCAGTTCTCTTCTCCTCTTGCCATGAGTTCCTGCCCCCTCGTCCAGCCTTAAGTGCCCAGGGATTTGGGCTAGCTGGCTGGGGAACAATGAAGAGCTCCAGAGTAGAGCTTTGACCCTTTTCCTTTTCCTTTCCATCCCAACTGCTGCAGAGTTATAGACTGTAGAATCATCCAAGGCAGTGGTCAGCAAACTCATTAGTCAACAGAGCCAAATATCAACAGTATAACGATTGAAACTTCTTTTGAGAGCCAAATTTTTTAAACTTAAACTATATAGGTATGTACATTGTTATTAACTTAATTAGGGTACTCCTAAGGCTTAGGAAGAGCCACACTCAAGGGGCCAAAGAGCCACATGTGGCTCACGAGCCACAGTTTGCCGACCACGGGTCCAAGGCATCTTCACCTTCTTTTGGACAATTCACCTAGCCTCAGCCCCACCCCCAAGTACAAGCCTGATTATCACATTTCTTCATCATTATACAGAAAGGAGCATTATAGTAGTTGACACCCACTCCCATTTATTTAAAAAAATAAAAATAGAAAATAACGGGAAAATCAGTCCAAACTAATGATAATCTTAGTTTGGACTGATTTCCCCGTTATTTGTTTGTTTTCAACCTAAAGTTAAAATGGAAATTCTAGTTGACCACCATAGGCTGTTTAACTGAATACTACCCACTATTTAATTTTATTACTCTGTGTAATTTGCCACATTTGGAGCTTCCCATTTTCAGAAAAATCTTCTTTTATTCTAGTAGGTCCATAATGTAGAATAAAGACATATCTTCCTTTGCCCTAAAATAATTATATTCAAGTGTACTTCCAGAACTTTCTATTTATGAGCATTATTGGATATTCCAATGGAGAGATGAGGCCATAATTTTGAATGCACATGACTGGTTATGGATATGGAGATGTAGACAAGGTTCGTCTGAGTACCTCCATGAAGCCCTCCTCCTGGGCCGTTCACTGTGCATAGATTGCCTCTAGGAACTTAAGTCCTTTTGTAGAGTCATTGGTGGGTATGGAATACCACTTCTCAGTTCCTGCTTTGCCTCAATTTACAATATTGAGAGTTCTTTCCTGTTCTACTTTGAGTGTTGGAAGACTTACTTTCCAATACTTTTCTCCTCCACTCTCTTTAATGTACAAGTAGCCTCATTTTTAACTCACAGCCTCTATGATGCCTGCAAAGAACTTAGTTTTTCTTGAATGAAGGCACCATAAAAATACAAGGTCATGCTCACCTATTAGTTTTTGTTCGTTGGTTTCCTGAGACTCGGAAAATTCTATTTCAATAATGCAAACCTGTATATTTTAGGTGTGCACCTCTCTTAGGTAGGGTCTTGCACATCTGGTTGGAAATTTGAAAACCAACTTCCTACTCCAAATGCACCTAGAGGCTTTTCTGACTTCAGCTATGCCTCCTATGATGGAGAAGTAACAAATAGCATAAAATATTTCAAGAAGTTTCCCACACTTGAGGACAAAACGATATGAAGCTTAAATGCCCACAATTGAGGAAAGATTGGATAAAGTCCATGCTGTGGAATATCATTATTCAGCTGTTATAAAAAGAGTGATTTGGGTGCGTACCTAACCAAGGGGGATATTCATGATATGTTACTATTAGGTTAAAATAAAACTATGTTTCAGAGAAATTGATGCAACAAGGCATCATTTTTGTAGATAGCAAATATATATATAGATGTGTTTGTATGTGCTGGTATGAGCATGAGGACAGGTCTGAAAAGATGCACATGAAGCATTTATAAATTTGTTCTCGTTGAAATGGCAATGGGGGCAGAGGGTGATAACTTTTCCATCATATACTTTGGTACTGGTTTGCATGTTACAATCATGTTCTACTTTTAATTATAAAATAACATAAAACGTACAATTTAAAAGGAAAATAGTTACTTTACATTGTGGGTCCATAATAAAATCCCAAACCAGAAGAACTTGACTGATTTAGAATTTGTACATTTTGATTGCTCTGTAGGTAACATCCCAAATATCATATTTAAATGGAAACAACTTTAAATTTTATACAACTTTTGGTCCTGCGTATTCTTGGGGATGATTGAATGCTGCAGCTTTCAATACAGAGAAAGAAATGTGATACCAGCTAAGTATTTCCCAGCTCCTGCTCTCAGGTACTTTTCCCCATGACAGGAAAAGAATCAGAAGCTTGTAAATCATAACCAGCATATTCTGAGAAAATTTCTGTTCTTGGTTTTCTATGCCAATTATCTGTCCACTGACAAAGAATTAAAAATAGTATAAGTGATGTGACATTTTAAAGAGCAAGAAAAATAACAGACAAGCCAGTAGTCGGCTGCCAGGTGCAGAGCTGCTAAGCACCTTTACAGTCTTGTCATAGAGTGAAATGATGTCACCAACTTTCCCTACAAGAGTCTTCTTTCTCTGTGGACTTCTGATTTCTACAAATTACTCTGTGATGCTTTCCCCTCTTTGCACCATTATCTATCCTCCCATTTCCCCACCCTTTCCACTCGCACATAAACACAAAAGTCTAGTTATTTTTACTAACTTCCTAGATGAACTATGAACACTTACGATTTTGCAGAAATGAAGAAAGTGCTTTCTAAATTTCCAGGCTTTGGGGCAGGGCATTCTGCAGTTACAAAATTATACCCTTCCGGAGTTCTGAGAGTTAGTAACAAGGGCACTCCATGAGTGGGAATCCAGCTACCCGTTCCTTCAGGAGGATTAAAGCTACTTCAGCAGGCTCTGCATCACATGGATTCGAGTTTACTGGATAGTTCATCATAATCAAGTTGAATGGAATCTT
>NW_005363209.1:886598-912074 GCF_000412655.1 Myotis brandtii | reverse complement strand
TGAGAGTTCTTTCCTGTTCTACTTTGAGTGTTGGAAGACTTACTTTCCAATACTTTTCTCCTCCACTCTCTTTAATGTACAAGTAGCCTCATTTTTAACTCACAGCCTCTATGATGCCTGCAAAGAACTTAGTTTTTCTTGAATGAAGGCACCATAAAAATACAAGGTCATGCTCACCTATTAGTTTTTGTTCATTGGTTTCCTGAGACTCAGAAAATTCTATTTCAATAATGCAAACCTATATATTTTAGGTGTGCACCTCTCTTAGGTAGGGTCTTGCACATCTGGTTGGAAATTTGAAAACCAACTTCCTACTCCAAATGCACCTAGAGGCTTTTCTGACTTCAGCTATGCCTCTTATGATGGAGAAGTAACAAATAGCATAAAATATTTCAAGAAGTTTCCCACACTTGAGGACAAAACGATATGAAGCTTAAATGCCCACAATTGAGGAAAGATTGGATAAAGTCCATGCTATGGAATATCATTATTCAGCTGTTATAAAAAGAGTGATTTGGGTGCGTACCTAACCAAGGGGGATATTCATGATATGTTACTATTAGGTTAAAATAAAACTATGTTTCAGAGAAATTGATGCAACAAGGCATCATTTTTGTAGATAGCAAATATATATATAGATGTGTTTGTATGTGCTGGTATGAGCATGAGGACAGGTCTGAAAAGATGCACATGAAGCATTTATAAATTTGTTCTCGTTGAAATGGCAATGGGGGCAGAGGGTGATAACTTTTCCATCATATACTTTGGTACTGGTTTGCATGTTACAATCATGTTCTACTTTTAATTATAAAATAACATAAAACGTACAATTTAAAAGGAAAATAGTTACTTTACATTGTGGGTCCATAATAAAATCCCAAACCAGAAGAACTTGACTGATTTAGAATTTGTACATTTTGATTGCTCTGTAGGTAACATCCCAAATATGATATTTAAATGGAAACAACTTTAAATTTTATACAAATTTTGTATAAATAATTTTATACAAATTATTCCCTGTTGCTGCCCCATATAACCTGTCCTAGCAGGATACTAGGCACCAGGAGCAACTTTGTCAGATTGCCATCCTTAATTTCCATACTGTTATCTCCTACCATCACTCAGCCAGGGCTCTCTTTCTCTGACCTTCCTTTCCTTTATCCCTTTGATTTCCTCCTCTGTACCTCTTATTCCACTTCCTCACAGAGGTCTCTTTTTCTGCTCACTTCTTCATGAGTCAGCACCATCTTTGTCTCAGATTCAATGATGTTCTCCAACGGGCCAGGTTTGGGGTTTGGGGTTGACAATACAGACTTGATGCTGAGGAAGAGGAGATCCTCACACACTGGGATCGTGGAATGAGCACTATGGCCAAGTCAGTGAATTATTACTTTGTTTCCTGTGGAGGAGAATGGAGGTTTGGTTATAATAAGGAGTCATGTTTCCTTTAGCAAAGGTCCCTACTTAAACTCTTGTAGATGTTCTCATAAATGTGCTTACATTCTTCTCAGATTATTTTTTTAAAACTTTCAAATACTTTATTTCCATTCATGTGAGAGGCAATAAATGAGCAAATAACAAAATAATTGTAGTTATTCAAAAAGCCTCTGAGGTGTTGAAGACAGGAGAGGAGGAACTGCTGAGGGGATAAGAGCTTGCTTTGTGGACTCCTGTAGAATGGGGGTGAGACTAGAAGTCAGAGTGTTCTCTATCCTCTGCTCTACTGAGCCCCACTCCCTTATGCACTGCACCCTAGGCAGGGAGGGGGAGTCCTTAGAAGTGCACTAGGCATTGCAATGCAGGCTCCCAAGAGAGGGATATGGGGAAACCACAGTCCTTGCACTTGCGGTGCTTCTAATATCACTGGTAGATGGATCAAAAGATCCCCTCCATGACCCTTTGGTCAATTATTAAATATAAAAATAGAATTTTCACTCATCTTGGTTTTCTAACAATAAAAGTAGAATTACAATTTTTTTTTGAGTAGCAATGCTATCAGGGCTCTAAGAATCAGTAATCTATATTTTGAATACAAAGATTTTTTATTATCAATTATTTTTAATATATGAATTAGTATTTTCAATTATATTTTGGGTTATATGTATAAAACCAGAAATACATTTTTAAAAACATAATGGAGTACTTATTCACATGAGTCATGGTGATATTTGGTGAAAATATACTTTAATATGAGCAGGATAATCTTCTGATATTACAGATGCAGGAAAGATGTAATGTCTTGAAAGAATATATATTTGGTGAACAGCTCCTGGGTATGTGGGCCAATCTCAGCCAATTAGGAGCTATTCATTAAGGCCCCCAAAATGTTGCCTGGGTAGCAGATTAATGATGGAACAGACTTCTTTCAGGTTTTATGACAGGGCCTATTCTTTGCCAAATGTATCACATTTGAGAGTCTATAACCTGTTAAGTGTATTCATTAGGAAAAAATAATTATAATTTCCCAAGTTTTAGGGATTTTTTTTTTTTTTTGCAATTCTCCTCATTTCCTCTAAACTCTAATTTCCCAATAACTTTACAAGATAATAGTCTAAATTCACTAACTAGTAACTTTTTAGAAAATTTTTATATTTATTGTGTTAGCAAATGATTTGATAAATTTGAAATGCCGCTCACAATTACAGCCATAATTCATATACTTTTCTACTTTCTGAATTTCCCTCTTCTCGTGCCTTCTGTCTTCCCTTTGGCTAAAACAAGGGAGCAGTTTGAGGCAATTTGAGATGGGAAGATGAAATAGAGTTTGGTTCTCTGCTCTAAATTTTCCTTTCTGGTTATTTTTCTCCCTCCTCTCTTTCTTACCTCCAGGTCCCCTCCCTTCACAGTAGTCATACTCAGTGTCAAATATTCCCTGTTGCTGCCCCATATAACCTGTCCTAGCAGGATACTAGGCACCAGGAGCAACAAAAGCATAGCATGTCTTCTCTATCCTTCAAGGGTTGACAACTTAATCTAGGAGACCAAATATATACACATATTCTTCCTGCCCTCATTTCTTCCTTCTCCCTACATTTATTGAGCATCTACTATTTGTCAGGCTCAGTGCCAGGTAATAAAAAGGACAGACTCCACTCTAATACAACCAAAGTAAAGTAGTCAACACAGCAAAATATAATAATTACCAAATGTCTCAGAGACCAGAATGTTATTGAAGATCAAAAGAAAAGAGATTTTAAATTTAAGGGGAAAAGATACCATGGAAAACTGTAGATCTAACTCCATGAATATTGAACTCTGGTCTAAATAAATTTCAGTAGCTCTATGCCCCTTTTCTACCATAAGTCAGGTAGAATAATTAGAATCCAAAGACCTGAGTTTAAGTCCTAACTCTGTTCACTTAGCTTAGCATTATATATGATCAGAAATTCAATTTAATGTATCCTAGATGTAAGTATTATTTGTCCCTAAAATGCTAGGTGATTTTACTAAATTTCATTTATTTGTAGTTTTAAAAATTGGCATTTTTTGGACTTTGAAAAGGGGAATTACTGAGAAAGGAGGTAATAGCATCATTTTTAGGAGTCTCTATAGTACAACAAAACTAAAGGGTCTCTATTTACAATAATTAACAGAATCAGAAAAGGAATTCCAACTGTGAATGTACTTTATGACATTTTCTTTCTCACAGCTAAGTGGAAGACTAAGTCAAATGACACATTCTGAAATATCACCAGACCTATACACACTTGACATGTATATAGATATCGCCAGAAATTATATCCTTGATGTAAAGCTAAGTTGTGTTGTGTTTTTTAATTCTAATTCTGACAGCTTCCTGCCAATATTTTTAAAAAGAATCCTTGTATAGTATCCAAGCTCATTGTTTACCAAGTAGAAATCAGAGAGACCATTCAGTCTGGAAGAAGTTCATTTTAATGTAATTGTTCTGATGTTTAGCATATCCTAGTATTTATCATCTGTTGCTCTTGCTTTGCATTCAAAGGGTTTTGGATATGATGCCCTTAAAAAAAAAAACACACAAAACACCACTGTATTGTGTAATACCGCTTGCTTTGCATTCAAAGGGTTTTGGATATGATGCCCTTTAAATAAAAAATAAAAAAACAACACAAAACACCACTGTATTGTGTAATACCGGGGCACTTCATTGTAATGCAGAATGCATAGCTCCAAGTGTTTGCAACACTCCGCAGCCATTTCCTTTCACAGTGAAAGTAGACATAGGGCCAATGTGAACGCACACTTTTTTTCAGCTCCACTGATCTTGCAGCTGACATCTTAGCAAACAATTAAGCATTCTCAAAAGTTTACAAAATTGAAAGCCAAATTTCCAGCCACTCCCTACTGATATTCTCAAAGTTACATATTTTGCCAAAAATTGCACCAAGAAAATATGGTCATTTTAAAGGGACAAACTGAATCATTATTTAGCAACAGAACCACCTAAACCAACCCAAGCTGGCTATTTAATGTATTAAAATTCTTTTTTGTTGCTATTGTTGTTAGAAACAGAGACATTTGGGGGGACCTCAATAGGGCTTTGCCAGAAATTTTTGTCATTTGCAAGACATTGTGTATTTATTTTAAAGAGATCTGTAAAAGCCATAGTGAACCTTCACACAGCTATTTTTTTAGATTATAGGGGAGAATGTTAAATATAAGAGACTACTCTTCTAGTTCTAGAGTATTCCATCCCCAAGTGGGTTGTAAAGAGATTATCATCAAATCCCAGATTTGGAGAAGGGAAGAAAGATCCTTTCTCTTTTGTTTTCTTCACAGTCATAATGGGTCCTAAGAGTGTTGCATAGAAGTTGTTTTCTGGATCACATGCCTGGCCAGTGGGGATGTGCCCGCAACCCAGGTACATGCCCTTGACCGGAATCGAACCTGGGACCTTTCAGTCCGCAGGCCGACGCTCTATCCACTGAGCCAAACCGGTTTTTGCAGAAGTTGTTTTCTTAATCACATGCCTGGCCAGTCCCCAGCCACCCCAGGTTGTAAGCCACACACTAGGCCATGTGACCCTGAAGGTCATTGATGTGGTCTTAACGGTCACTGATGGGGAACTGCTCTTACAGGCATTTCTCTTACCTGTTGGATCATTGACAATTCCTACCTCCCCACCTCCAAGACTGAACAACACTGCATGCCCTAACTCTGTCCTTAGTCACTTGATCATTTTCTATGATCATGTCAAAGTCAAACAAAGCCAGATCATCATTGCTGACACCCTTCCATTGCCCTTGGCATAAAACCAAAATCATTCAGGAATTCTGGCTCCAACCCTCTGTTCAGACAGACAGGTTTCCTCAGCACTGAAACTGCAATAGGAGCATGGAGCACTTTCTAGATGGCCCCATGTGCTTGGGTGTGTCTATATGTAAAATACTGCATTTTCATTACCTTTGCCATATTCAAACATACCCTTGCTCCTTGCCTCAAGCAGGCCCTCCTTCTCTTCCTTCAGATCCCAGGACATTCTCTAGAATATTCTTTATCATCTACTCGAGTCCTGGATGCCTTCTCAGAATTTCAGCAGCAAATTACTTTAGATGCTAATTACCATGTTAGGCATAAATCTTTCTTTCCCCAATCCTATATAAAAAAAAGCCTAATATGCAAATCGACCAAATGGTAGAACGACTGGTCGCTATGATGTGCACTGACCACCAGGGGGCAGATGCTCAACGCAGGAGCTGTCCCCAGCCCGCAGGCCCCAGGCCAGCCAAGGTGGGTGCCAGTGGGGACCCCCTGATTGCCCCGCTGGTTGCCCCAAAGATCGGCCCTGATAGCTGGCCAGGCCTAGGGAACCTACCGTGCACAAATTTTGTGCACTGGGCCTCTAGTTAAACTATAAGATAGGACAAGGATCTATAGGCGGTTGGTATTATAATACTTAGGAAAGTGCATTCTTGCTATTTTAGGAAACTTTATTAATATACTTTCTAAAAGCTACACCCTGAATGGAAGAACAAATATGTTTGATTCAAAATTGATGGTATTGTAGTGACCTTAATATTTTCAAGTGGAAATCATATAAGGAATGAGGAAAGACCCTCACTGAGTCTCCATTTTCTGGAGCATGTGATCTGAAATCAGCACCAATGTCAGGCGATCATTACTCTTCAATCCTAACTCTGTCGGTGCTCTTGGGACAGTTGGCATACCCTCACGTTTTCTTTTTCTTTTTTCTTTTTTTATTCCTGTTTGACCTTTTTGGGAAAAGGAAATCTAAATGTACCTTTCCCCAAAATGTGGGGACACATTATAGTTTTGGTGAAGTGTTTAAATCTTGAAAATCAGGCTAATACAATGCTCATTGTTATTTTGAAAAGGTATTACAACAGAAACAAGATGGACTTATTCTGGTTTAATTGATTTCACTCTTTAACTACTTGTCTACTGAAATTTGAAGTTCTCAATCTCTCCACATGAGTCTGAGTCGCTGTCAGTTGCTTCCTCCTCCTTCACATTATCAAGGAGAGAGAGAGCCTGTTACAGGCGATCAGGCTACTGCCAAGGCATTAAAAGATTTTATCTTTTTAAATCATTCTCTACATTCTGCATGTAACAATTTATTTGTGTGGTTTTGTTTTTGTGTGCTTTTTTTCACAGAATACTTACAGAGCTCTAATGGCATTAGATACCCGACATTCAATAGGTAGGATGGCACTTGGTGGCACTGGCCTCTGTATTCAATGAGAATACTGTTTGGTTCTTTTTCATTTTAATTGCTGGAATGGCTGTGGATATAAGTTGCTCTGCACAAAAGGGTGACACCGGAGTGCTCTCATGTGTGGCTTCGTCAAGAAGGAGAAAAGAGATTATTGCAGCTGAGCTGATCACATAGAATTCGCTGGGCCCTCCTTTACCCCCACCCCCACCCCCATCACCACCATGTCTCTCTGCTAAACTGTGGTTCTTGCAGGCTAGGAAGGGTCCCGTTGAATAACACACAAAAATTGATCCTATTAACAATGATCTTTAGAATGTTCAAGGACATAACGCCGCTTTTGTGAGGTTTCAACATAAGCATTCTCCAATCCTTAAAGGAGCAAATTGTTTCTGGTTCTGTCGTTTTCTTCTTAGGGAACTGTTGCCTCAAAACAGGGCTTCTTTCAGAGGGGAGGGGGGAGGGGGGTTAAAACAATGCTCATGCAGGTCTTCCCAGCAACTGAGCAGGCACTTATATTTTTAATTAACATTTTAATCCTTTAAAATCATTTACTACTAGGCAAATATGTTAATGCTGCAAAATCAATGCTGAGAAAAGTGTCAGAAGAGATAATTGGTAAAATTAATTATTTTATGATCTACCAAGTTTTCGATTGTTCTTTCCCTTTAAAAAAAATCCTTTATTACTCTTACAGGGAGTATTAGTGATCTTTAAGGAAATATTGCATCTCAAATTACTGAGCATTTATGTGCCTGATAGAATCAAGATATATCACCCTCTTTTCTGGGGGCAAAGTGGCTCTTCAGTCCAGCAGCACTGAGGAAACCTGGGCTTCTCCCTCCTGCTGGGGTGACCCCTCCCTCCACCTCCCCCCTCCTCCTGTTTGAGGGAATTGCCTCCAAAACTTCAGAGGTGGTTTTCCAAGTTCTGCATCTGAGCCGGCAGCTCACTGTCCCCTACTCTGTATAGCCAGCTTTCAGGCCCTGACAGCTGGCCCTTGCTTCCAAGTTTCTTTGGTAGTTTTCTTATTTAAGCCATTGGAAGCATCCTATGAATGGCTATAACTCATAACAGGATAAATAACTGTGTGCATATTGTGCAAACATTTCAGCAATGAAATGCTGGCTGTTTCAGACCCTGTTTTTAGATCTTTCAAAATAGAAACACGCTCTTTTTCTTTCTCTCAATCTCTCTTCTTCATTCTTAATCAAGCCATTACTTGCAGCTATTTTCAATATTACAGGGGGAGACTTATACACAAAAACTAGGGCTTTATAGTCATAATATGCCACCAGTGGTTACAGAATCCAGAGAAAATTCACTGAGGACTTCAGATAAAGGTTGTGGTTTTGAACTTGTCTCAATGGGCACTTTATGAATAACACCAGTGGTGACTGTGCTACATTAAAGGAGAACGCCTATAATTAGGCCTTGGACACACATGTTAATAAATGAGTTGCAGCTATGTTTTCCCACAATAGAGCCCCGTCATTGCCATCAGGGAATCAGAGTCAGAGAAATGTTTTCTTTCATTAAATTCTACTCATTCTGTGTTGGCTTTTTTAAGTTCCTCAAAATCTGGGCAGCAGAAGATTGATTTGGAGGAAGGGCAGCATCCCGACACCCCTTCCCAAACCTGATTCTGAGAATAGGAAACATGATGGGCCCTAATCATTTTCTCTAACTCCGAGGTCCCTTTGTGTGACAATAGGGCTTTCTATTGAAGGGCCCACCAGTGGGGGAGGGTTCAGGTCTGTGTGCAGATGAAGCCCCAGTGGCAGTCTAGCATCTTAGGGCTGCAATAATTTATTTTCAAGATAGAAGGTAGATAATGAAGGAGAATCCCACTGGAATTGAGAGGGGCGTGCTCAGATTTAAGAAAGCATCTTCCCATGGCACCCAAATCCTCTTTGTGGTGCCGTGAGATGGTAGAAAAGCCCTCGGATGGAAACCTTAATGTATCCTGAGTGGCCGTGGTTCATTTCTGGGCGGAGCAGTTTCCAGGTTTCCTATCGTCCTCTGCAAAAAATAATTTTGGTTTAAATATTTAGTTAAGTGGCCTCTTTCTTTATTGTCTGTTTTTATAATATATTCAGCCAAAGAGAAAAATTAAGAATTAAGGACTTGTTGTTCATCAAACTCTCCCAATTTCCATATTGTACAGTAAGAAATATGAAAAGACTTTGTAAACTGTAACACATGATACGACAGTGAAAGGTGTCAACAGCATCCACTCCCATCTTGCTTTGGTCAGTCACGTTTCTTTTTGAAAAGGACACCTAGCTTGTTGTTGAGGTTGAGGCTATAATTTTTAACAGCATCTTTCAACCCTCTAACACCTAATGGAGTCAATAGAATCAGAACCCGTCCAGTAAGTGTTCACGTATGACTTTTTACATGCTTAGATTTTGATTTTTTTCTACCTAAAGAAAAAACAATCCTGTTGATCTGAATAGTTTTAAAATCATTTTTATTGAAAGTGGGAGGGATGGCTTTTCATGTCAGGAAGAGGTCTTTGTTGCAGCCTCTGAAGAGTCCAGCATTTTATTATTATGTCCCATGTACAGTGGGAGGGAAACTGAGAAGTTTGAATGGGAACGGAAAGAACTGTTCTTTGTGCAGCTCACTCTCTCCTGATGTGGTATGTGTTCCGGGAAAGAGGACAGGCACTGAGACTAAACACAAAAATCAAAATGGATTTTACTCCGCCTTCAGTAAACAGCATGGCACAAAAGTCCATTGTGCTATGAGATAACTGCTAAGATGAATGGAGTTGGCTGTCACGGAGGTGATTGTGGGGCCGGTCTCTATTGGATCACAGTCCTGGGCTGAATTCCTTTCTGGTTCATCAGGGTCTGTTGGTACCACAGGAAGTGTCATGATCCTTTTTTTCACGAGGGCCAGATGGTGTCCTTTTTGAGGCCTTACTAATGCCCAGTTTTCCACATGTAAAACTCCTGGGAAAATGACCTAACTCACAGCTGCTTAGTGAGGCTTGAGCAGATCTTTAGAAAGACTTCTGTCAAGAGCAAGAAGATTGTACCACTAGCAGGATAAAGGGGGAGGCAGTGGCCAGAAATGTATCAATTACAAACTATTTTTAAACTGCGATCATAATTTGAATTGTGATTTGCACAATGTATGTCTTCATAGGCAGGGGCTGAGAGGGTAGTTCACAAAAGCTGCTAATTGCTAGGGATGCTGATTGTTTTCCTAGCAGAAGTTTTACCTTCCTTGAGAGCAGATGGCCTGAATGAGAAGAGAAAATGTGGTCCAGAAGGGTCGGGAAAGGACAAAAAGTGAAAGATTCCCTAGATAGCGGCAAGGAGGCTGGGAAGCGGGGAGGGATCTTGGTGTTAAAAAGAGCTGGAAAAAGTGGAAACTTCTGATGTATGTGGGTCGTGTTTACCAATGAATGGAATGATTCCCAAGGGCCCGGGACAGCAGGTGTGAAATTTAGAAAGCAAGATGCCTTTTCTATTAACTGAGTTATAGTGAGACAACATCCAAGTTGTTATAGGGGTCAGTGAGATTCCTACTGAAAGTTACTGTAAGGTATTTCCTCCACCCAGAAAGCACTGAGATAATGTGTCTTTGAATCCTTGCTTTTTTGTGTGTTAAGTGGTGATTCATTCTTGCTGGTGTGTGTATGTGTGTATTTTTCCCTTTGTATGAGTTTTAAAGTCACAATTGTTGTTTTCACCTTGTTTAAAACAGCTATTTTAAACAATTAAAGTTTTCATTACCATTTTAATTAATGTGTGACAAATGACAGATTTTTCATGTCATGTTTGAATGGCATGTTGAAATTTTTTTAAAAATCTAAAGCCATTTAAAAATAGGTTTGAATTATTTTGTTCCAAATGATAACCAAAAAATTAGTACCATCTCTTTGAAAATAAGGGAAGCATCAAAGAATTACCATGGGGATCTATGTCTATAAAGTTCCTTTTTTTTCAAGTCTATCATATTTATGCAAATTTGCTTAACTTTTAGGTCATAAAAAGCTAATAATGTATTACTGAAGAGAAGAGGCAAAATTAATGTAAAACATTTGACTTGTGTTTTGAATTAAGTGCCTAACATTACTAAAAGAAATGTCTCATTCACATGTTTTAAACCCAACAATAGCTGTGTAGTAAATGGCAGGTCAGTAACTTGAGGAGGAAGCAATACCTTTGCAATTTTTATCCCAGCTGAGATGTTTGATAAAAGCGTACAAGGTTAGCTGCCTTGTGATGAGCTACTTTACTGTTCAGAACCTGAAAAGCATCAATATCCATAATTGCAGATTATTGATTTAATTGTTTGTGAATATTTCCCAGAACCTTGTCCCCTTTATGTAACTGAGTATGGCTTATGCCAGGATGTGAATTGTCATAAAGTAAGGCAACATCCATTAAAACATTTTAGCAAAAGGCTGCCAACATCAAAGGATGATTGATACTTTGCTCAAATGGTGCTAATTTTGTTCACACGTAAAATGCCCATCTCCGTGGAGAACTTGGAATTGTGCATTTAGGACACCAGTCTGAGAGGGTAGTGGAGAAGGAAGCACATTGTCCTCTGGTTAACAATCAGTAGCATTAGAGAAAAGACCCCAAACGTTAAAGGCATAAGTTGTTTGCTTGTTTTTACTTTCTCTTTAAGCAATAATGGCTTCAAATATAATTCTGCTGATTAGTATCAGTTTCCTTTTCATTTTAAAAAGAACAGGCCCGGTATCCTGCATACACATAGGATCCCTGTTGTACAGCTACGGAGCCCTAGAGATGGAACCAGGATTTCTGCCACTGGGTCAGTTGTATACAGCCCGGCTTTTAGCAAAGACTATCCTTCTGTCTCCTTCCTTTCATGGGCAGGGTTACATTTTGTTGTGGCACAAAGAAACCCTTCCCTCCCTTGTGCACAAAGCCCCACAGCCCTGGCTCTCCTTTATCACTGCTCTTTTCTTTCTCTGAAGGCTATATTTTTTTATGTACATAAGAATTCTTGTAGATGTTTTATTTACATATGTGTTCACTCATTTTGGATGACTAAAAGGAAGTGAGGACACCCTAAACCAAAAAGCACATTTTAACAAAGACTTAAAAAAAACTCTCTCTAGCTGTCAGTGTTCCAAAAAATAACTCTAATCTCACTTTTATTTGTCTTAACTCTTGAGTCTTAGTCTTCACGTCTTAAGTGAAAATTCAGAGAGTTTTCAGTGCCTTTACAAAGTCAAGTTTAACCCTATGCAGTTTTGTTATGTGGCTACAAGGAGGGCGAGGGGGTGTCATTTGAAGAAATGATTTGGGAGATAAATATTCAATTATTACAGTGATCTCAAAGAAAGAAAAATACTATGTTGAGCCCCATATGAGTGGCCAATATCTTTATCTATAAATCTTAAAGATGTGTCTGGTGAACAGCAAAAGATATAGTTTTAAAACAATCAAAAATTAGTCTTTAACATTACTCATGATTTAAATAAATTCTGACTTTTTTTCAAGACTATCCATTCAATATACAGTTTGAAAATTCAAATTGGTCAGGACAATATTAACTTATAGCAGAAACTAGCACCTTCATATTTTTAAAAAATATTATAAAATATGGAGGCTCTGGGGGCTGGGGAAAGGCCCTTTTCTTGAACATTTAAAAGTTATATCTCAGAGACTTTTAGTCTTAAAAAAAATCCCTTTAGTTTTTATCTAGTAGGAATGTACTGTAATTTTTAAAAGGTATACTAAATAAAGAGATCATCCTTCTTGCCCCCTCAGGGTTCCCATGTGATTGAAAATGATGACTTCTCAGAATTTAACCTACAAACTATTGGAATCTTTCAGACAAAATTTTATTCACTTCCTTGTTATTTTTGTATCAACAAATATTACTTAGAGTTCCTACTGTATCCAGGTAATTAGCTAGACATGATCAGTACAAAAAATAAAAGAATAGGACATAGACCCTCTTCTACAAGACATTGTGGGATCCTTTGACAAGTCCATGATTGGAGGAGCTGGGAGGACCTCCTTGATAATAACATCCCAACCCCTTCATATCCTCTTCCTCTCCTTTGAGTTTTTGAAGATATAAGACTGTCTATGCAAGAGGAATTCAACAAATGTTAACTATCATTAATGTCTAGTTAGTGTACTCAATGTTTCACTAAAAGAAAAACTCACTTGACTCATTTTTTACAATATTCCTGGACAAAGTTGCTATCACTGCTACTATTGTTTTTATTCTGTTTTCTGGATTATTTGGAGTATTCCAAAATCTTTATATTAATTCAAAGTGTAAGACTTCTTTTAGTTCATTAATATTGCAGGCTTGTTATTCCACTCTGGGCTCTAAAACCTAGACCACCTGCTCAGTCTTTAGAGCTTGCATCTCTCATTTCAACCCATTCATCTGCAAGTTGGTTAAGAAAGACCAGCTGACCATGTAGGTGCCCCATGACAGGAGCATCATTCAGAAGGAAGGTGTTATAAATCCATAGATTTTGTAGCTGGAAGGAAATTTCAAGTTCATTCAACTGTCTCATTCTACTAAGAAAAAGGTCAAAGGAGAGAAGGAACTTACCTTACTCATCTACAGTATCTGAAGCACAGTAAAATTATAAGTAGCAGAAACTGTGCCCCACATAGTGTTAAGCGTTTTGTATACATTATCTCGTTCTTACCATAAAATCTGAGAGGATGCTAATTTCTGTGGTTTTACAGATGAGAAAACTGAGGCTCGTGGAGATTAAGTAGCACGTCCGGGTTCCATAGCCAGTAAAGAGTAGAACCACGAGGCAACTCTGACTCCAAAGCCTAGGTTCCCTTCTCTGCTCATTATTGCTATAGCATATGGTTTTCCACTAGATGCAAGTAAAAGTGTTGAATTTATTATATTAAAATTTCCTAACTGATGGACTGAATGAATGTAGAAAAAGAGAGGAGAGGAGGAAAAGAGCATAGAAGAAGAAGTACTTTAACTTCCATTATTTCTAATTTGCTCCCTTCGCTTTCAGTCCATTATTATAATATTATTCTTAAAACCAGGTTTTACCAGATTAGTATTCAATGACTCCTAATTAGTAAGCTCAGCAGATTAAGTAAACTGTATCAGGTCAATAGGATAGAAGTTATTATGTAATATAAAAAGCTTCCTAATATTGATCTAAAGGTATTAACACAGATACCTAACACAGGCACTGGAAAAATCACATTAAAACCTCTGCAGTTAAATAAGCATTACAAACTTTAAAATTCAATAATCTAAATATCTTTGCAAATCAAGTACATTTCTTCAGAATGGATACATATTACATTTTACACAAACTTATTAACTAAAGGTATTTAAAGAAAAGCCCATTGACTTAAATATTTAAGAACTTGTATCTATGCATGAATGAATGCATTTTTAAAATTTTTGTTTTGTAACTAATTACTTTATTTTGAAAATAATATTTTATTTTATTTATGTTTATTCCATTATGTAAGTATGAAATATGTATATGTTGATTTTTTAAAAAATAAATAAAATGCACAGATTCTCCCAGTAATTTTTATTTAACATGCAATGTAGTATAATATATATTAAGACTTTGATATAACACAGAGCATTGATGAACACTTCGTTATAAATAATTGTTTTTTCTCCCCCTTGAGTATTCTCTATAAAGCATTTTAAAATTGTCTAATAGGCTTCACATTCACTATTATTGTTATTTATGTTTAAATAAACTGCTATTTTAAATATAATGTTATTGCTATTGTTTAATAATTAATTCTATTCCCTACATTAAGTCCCTACTATGTGCAAGACCCTAATCCAGGAACTACACTGCACCATGGTCAAAGATAGGAATCAACAGGAGGCTTCTTCTTATCTTCTTGAGGGTTTTTTGTTTTGTTTTGTTTATTGAGTTTTAAATATTTTTAATGTATATTATTTAAGGAGAAAATGGCAAAATCAGCAACCAATCCTCTATTGTATGTTTTAGTTCAGGCTTTATCTCAAGCCATACTTTTTTACAAAAAAAAAAGGTTTTCTTATTAAGTGCACTTAACTTATTTGGCCCTATAGACTTAGTTTAGAATGCTACCCTATAAAAGAGTAAAAATGCTATTTGAACTAAGATAACTTTGGAATATCTGATCCATGGTGCTATAAATTAAAAGAGCATTTTATAAAATAAGACCCATAGTCCTGCCTAATTTCTAGCTCCATCCATCTTTTGGTCAGAAATTCTCCACACAAATATTTGCATTCTTGTGAAAGCAAAACTATTTTTTTCTTTAAATAACTACCTAGATGATACTCTTTAACAGGATTAAAGAAATCTTAGCTCTAATTGTGGCAGTTAAAAGATGGGCACCTCAGTTACACTCAATACAGAGAATTACATAACATAAAGAAAAAAAACCATGCTAAAAGTCAACAGATTTGGGAGTTCTTCACCTGAAAGAAGGAGAAAACTGGGGAAGAGGGCTAATTATCTTCAGGAATATGCAGAATGTTAGGGAAGAGTCCAGATGCATTCCTATTTTCAAGTAAAGAAAAGATAAAGAGGCAGTTGACTGAAATTTCAAGAAGAGAACATTTAGAAATAAGACATAATGTCTGGACTGTAGGATGATGAAATACGATGACAGACTAAATAAAAAGGTATTTTTAAATGTCTATTAGTTAAGGCCTTGATCTACCTAGGAACAGAAAAATAAACCAAAACAAATAATTCAACAAAACAATTATATAAAATACAGATTATCTGCCAATAAGTTTCCCTCATAATAGGATCTCAGGGAAAATATACTTATTTTATATTAATGATATCTACATGTCTTTTTTCTCTCTCATATTACATGTATTACTGTTATTGAAAGTCTAACCAAGCTATTATTAATGTGTGTCTAAGGATACAAAATTTGATCATAAATGTTTATTTTCCTTATCATATAAGTGGAGGCTACTTTCATGTGAATCAGATTTCCATTTAGCCTATCAGTAATTGTAGACTCCTTCCTAAAATCCTCATGCTAAAAGGTCTCTGTGGTTAAAGAGCCATGTCCTACAAGAGTCTTCCATCATTCCTATATCACAGGATCCAAGGTAGCTTAAGGCAGCAGTGATGTTGTAGAGTAAAGATTCTCAAACTTCTCCACCAATAAACTTAGACAATGTGCAGACAAGAGAACAGAAACCAGTCCAGATACTTCAAACAGCAGGATTTCAACACAGGAAGTGGATCACAAACTAATTGGAAGAACTAAAGAGTGAGAAAAATATGAGAAGGAACTAGGGAAGTTCAAGACATTAGAAGGTTTTTACCTAAAGATTAGGAAATGGCTACCATTTCTAGGATGATGGCCATGAGCCCACTCTCACTGCTGAGTTATCTGGAGGCTTGGCCTCTGCTGCTGCTGCTGTTGGAATCCCATTGCTGCCATGGGCAAGAAACTGAGAACCTAAACTCCCAGGGAGGCTGCTGCAATTAGTGTGGTTACTACTGAAGCCCATAATCATTTGCATCACTCCACAGTCACTTGCAACTGAAAAGTGATGAAAGGAAAAACAGCTTTTCCCTTCCCCTCACCTTCAATGAGGAAGTACAATCCATAGGCCAGCATGGCTCAGTGGTTGAGCATCAACCTATGAACCAGGAGGTCACGGTTCGATTACTGGTCAGGGCACATGCCCAGGTTGTAGGCTTGATTCCCAGTGTGGGGCATATAGGAGGCTACATATTATATATATATATATATGAAATTAAAAGAACTAGAAAAATAGTTTGCAACCCTAGCAGTACAAAGAACAGTATATAATAGTGAGTGTGGATCTAAGGGTGTGATGATGCAATTAAAATGAAGATAAAATATAATATCCACGTAATAAGGGAATCAAGAGGACAATTTTAGAAGAAAGCTGAGTTATAATTAATCCAGACTTTAGATTGTTTATTGATGCCAAAGTAGGCTTGCCATATGAGATACAGAATACCCAGTTAAATTTGAATGTTATATGGGACATTATTAGATTTTAAAAATGTTTATCTGAAATTAATATTTAACTATATTTGTATTAAAATTTTAATTAAATTTATTGGGGTGACATTGGTTAACAGGATCATATAGGTTTCAAGTATACATTTCTATGATACAATATTATATATTGCATAGTGTGCCCACCACCCAAAGTATCTGTATTTTTATCTGTCACATTTGGCAACACTGTGCCACAGGATACCAGAATCTTTTTTAAAATTCTATTATTTGTTAACATCACATCATGATACAGTGCACAGAACATAGAACAGAATTCATTTATTAGCAAATTTCTATATTATGATATTGAAATTTTCTTATCTTATATAATAAAAGCCTAATATGCTAAGTGTCCGGTCATCTGGTCATCCATTCAACCAATCAAAGCGTAATATGCTAATGATATACTAAGGCCACTCAAGCACTCACTATGACATACACTGACCACCAGGGGGCAGACAGTCGACCGGTCGACCAGTTGCTATGATGTGCACTGACCACCAGGGGGCAGACGCTCCAACCAGTAGGTTAGCTTACTGCTGGGGTCTGGCAGATCGAGACTGAGCAAGACGGGCCAGACACACCCTGGAGCCCTCCAGCGGTTCCTCCCCAGCTGGCCAACCTCCCGCATCCCTCCTCGCCCCAATCATGCACTGGTAGGGTCCCTTGGCCTGGCCTGTGCCCTCTCACAATCCAGGCTGAGGAACCCCCTCCCCTGAATGTATGAATTTCATACACCGAGCCTCCAGTTTGACTATAAGACCTGAATGTTTGGATCTCTCCAAATCGAGAAAAAATAACATTTAGTAGCATTTTATATTTTATAAATAATTTCACATATATTCTTATTTAAAATGTATTACAATCTTAGGAGATAAGCCTAACTATTCTTCAGTTTCACATTTTTAAAAATGAGATTTCATTTAAGCAATTTGTTAAAAGTGAGAGGATTAGCCCTAACCGGTTTGGCTTAGTGGATAGAGCGTTGGCCTATGGACTGAAAGGTCCCAGGTTAGATTCTGGTCAAGGGCATGTACCTTGATTGCGGGCACATCCCCAGTAGGAGGTGTGCAGGAGGCAGCTGATCGATGTTTCTCTCTCATCTATGTTTCTAACTCTCTATCCCTCTCCCTTCCTCTCTGTAAAAAATCAATAAAATGTTTGTTTGTTTTTTAAAAAGTGAGAGGATTAGTATAGAGTCTGCCCCTGGAATGTTCTTTCCTTTGTCTCCAAGATCTTTCTTCAGCCCATTGTCGTAAAAAAAAAACACTAAAGCTAAAACTTGGTTAATATAAACATGATAAGTAAGACTTTTAGAAAAAGAATTCCTAAAAGGCTGAACTGAACATTAAAGGAAATGAAATTAATTCTACCTGTTTTGTCTCAGTGATAAGTTTTATTGGTTCATCACTTGCATACCTTCAAGCCCAGGTCTTTCTCAGAGCCAACAGGCATTGCTCTACTACATGTTGAGGATACGAAGGTAAATAAGACACTTCTGTGAAATTGTGAACCTGCAGTCTAAGGGGAAGATAATGCTTATTGATAGAAGGTTGAATTATTCCACCCTTCCATCACATGTTGCCAAAGAAACATAAACTGGACACTGGTGACTAAAACTGCATGTAAGCTCCATTCATTATCTCTGTATTCTTATAGGCATAGAGTTATAGACATGGTTTATGATTATATATACATGCACATATATTCCTTTATTCCTTGAGTATTTCAGAAACAAGATTAATACCCACTCTACAGACCAACTCGGTAATGATGTATGTAATGATTACAATTTGGACAGTGAAATTTCACCCATAGTGTGTCAGAACAGTTTTATGATGAATCTCTACTGCATTTCAGGTACTGCTATGCAGAATCAGAGCTCTCACAGGAACCTCCAGAGGTCATTGCCTCTATTCTACTAGCCTCAGGCAAAGCTACTTCCAATAAGCCAAAACAGAGTTCTCTTCCCTGTTCTTAAAAATCACCACATAGCTATTTGGCCTACCTCCTCCATCGTAATTCCCATCTCAATACAGAGCATTCTGGAAATCCAGACTTCTTTTAAAAGTATGAAAACTTTCATCACCTCCAATAATTTAAAAGAAACTAAATTTGTGGGATGGCACTACTATTTCAGACTCATGCTTAACCAAAATCTATTCTAAAACAAATGATTATGGCCAAGTATATTTGATAAAGCTTTTCTATTGCAGCTCAATTGGATTCCTCATTTGAGGTTAGCTATTCTTTGGCTGGCCCATCTGTGATTAAATGAACATGCCTTCCCTTTGATAAACTTCTCTTTGTATAATCATGTTGTATTCACCCAAGTTTATCTGGATAAATGGTTGATTTAATATTTTATAAAAGATTTACACATTGGTCACATCTTCCTGTTGAGCTCAATCAGCTTTTATTTTTGTGGGGCTTTCTGCTCATTTCCTAGGAAGACTGCTTTTGATCTGTGGGTAAACACAGAGGACTTTCCCCCTCTTCCCAGGCTTTATAATGAGAATATTCTGTCTGATCAGGTGCATGCACCCTGCTGTCATTTGCAGCCTGACCTGTAGGTCAGGGGTGATGTGAGCTGGCTCAGGGATGCATACAAATCACATCCTCTTGTCTGTCTGTTTTGTTGACTGGTTCTCCTCTGGGTCGTGGCTATCTTAAGCAGCAGCCTGAAGGATAAAGTGTGCCCTGTCTGAGCTGTAAAACTTTGACTGCGGACCAATTGTATCTGACATACAGCAGCATGAGGTTTGGTTTAGCCTTTGGATTCGGAACAAATCACTGGCTATCAGTGACTGATAGTGACATGAAGTTTACGGAATCTCTCCTTCTTTCTGACAGCTCTACATGGAGAAGATATAAATTGTTTTTAAGTTAAAGAGTTTGTGTTTCAAACTATAAAATATACTCTGCATAAAAATGTTTACATGAAAACAAAACTACTAAATTGCAAAATATTTAAAAGAAAGTGTTTTATTTCAAGACTGGTTTCAACGTGCAACATATTGGTTACAAGAGGGCATGTTTATGATAGAATTCAATAGGGATTTGGGAGCATATGAGGTTGGTAAGTGTTTTCAATGAAATTTTGCTGTATTGGTTTCTGTATATAAAAGTTATAATTTTTGTTGCTTTCACTTAAATGACTCACTAATCACTGAATGTATCTAATTAGAGACAAACATAATGCCTTTCCAGTGTTATTGCATCTCGCACAAAAATTTGTTAATACTGGATTATATTAGAGTTTATCTCTAGTCTTCCCTAGTAGTTATGAAATGTTTGCAAAATTCAATCTTTAGAAATCTGAGTGCCTCTCCCTTTCAAATGTAAAAACATCATAACAGTTGCTAAAAACACACACACACACACACACACACAAAAAATAGATAAATAATGTGATTGAGGCCCTCAAAAAGCTTACAATCTAGCAAGGAAGATAAAGCATAAAACAGGCTGTCCCAGTACCATAAAAATAAAAATGTATGGGCGCTTAGAAGAGAGAATAAATATAAACTTTGAGGAAGTGGCAAGATTTCCAAGGATGAAAATGCAGGATGAGCAAGAAAAGGCATTCCAGGAGGGAATGAGGTAAAAACACTTAGGAATGTAGCATAGAGCAGAGAGTAGGTGAGGAGGACAGGATGGGATGAGGACACCCTGCTCCAGGGAAAATAAAGTGCCATTAACTGGGAAGTATGGGTTGTAGGCAGAAGAAATTGGAGGTGAAAAGACTAAGGAACATCTGCAATAGGCCAGATAGAAAGTACTAAATCCTCAACCAGAGTCACTGCAACCCTAATAGAGAAGAGAGGATGATTTCCAAGAAACATTTTGGAGATGAAGTGAATGTGATTCTTGTTTGGAAAAGGGGGGTAAACTTTCTCTGGAGTACCCTCCCTCACACACGTGCACAAACAGGATTTTTGGTGTCTCTCTGGGACTTCAACAGCTTACTGAGCAAAGATCCATTATACGGTTTATGGCACTGTTAACCTTTCCGTCATGCCTTCCAAACTGAGCTCCTTCATGAGGCCCTCTCAGCCTCAGTTGTCTTTATCTCCAGGATGGTATATCCTTGATAAATGATTATTGTTTACATGAATGGATGAGAACATCAATTCAATGTTTTGTTTCCAGGGTCAATGGAGAATTATGACATCTTTGATAAAGATAAAATACACACACATACATATACACACACGTGAAAGGGAACAGGTTTTTCAAGGACTCTGAATTCAGTTCTCGATCTTTCCTCTCACATCAGGGCCCCAGAAACAGAGTCATCATGAAATTTTAAAGCAACTTTTTGAGTCAGGATTAGGATTATTTATGAAATCATTCTGTATTAATGACATTTTAGTAACTCATTACTCTGAGATATCTAGTGCAGTCTCCGTGTCCTTTGGCATTGTAACTTCTCTATTAATATTTACAGTGAAATTGCATTATAATATCAATAATATGTAAAGAATGAGATTAATGCATCTAAGCTTCTAAGCTTAAGTTTCAAAAGCAAAAGTGAAGGGAAAAAAATTAAGCCTCAATTAAAGGTTCTAGATTGAGTTCCTATGAATGTGGACCAGATGAAAACAAGTTGATTAACAAAACTTCCATATCATTTAGGTTTTTGATGCTTATATTTTTAGCAAACTGCTTCCAAACTGTTTTGTGTATGTGTGTATGCATGTACTGCATGTCAGAATATATGTTTATAAGAATATGAAGAATGTTTATAAGAGGAAATACTTGATACTTTGTATTCAGGACAGGTTTGTTAAATATCTTTGCCTAATTTGTATTTTTACAGCTTTATCAGCTTTGGTATCAGAGTTCTATTAAATTAACTTGCAAACTCATATGAGTAATGCTACGGCATGCTATATTTTTCATAGTCTCAAAAGTACTGTAGCTGAATTCACTCTAGAGCCATATGTCAATTCTTGTTTTTAAAAAAGGGGGGGATGAGAGAGAAATAGGGAGATTGCGAGCTGAATTCACTCTAGAGCCATATGTCAATTCTTGTTAAAAAAAAAAAGGGGGGGTGAGAGAGAAATAAAGAGATTACACCCAAAGTTGACCTGTAAGGATGAATCCATAGGTTACCTGTTTTCTGACTTCTCATTGGGAAACACAGGCAAAAGATAGGAGGGAGGATTGAGATAGCCTTCCTACAGAGCCACTATGAACTGCCTGTCAGCACCTGGCCCCCTTTGTCTCCAGGTCCTAGTAATTATTCCCTTCCTTTGCCCCTTCAGGCTTAGGGGTGATGATGACACCTTGTGTTTCTAGCCATAGGGGATGGCCCTATCCCTGGTATACATTCTTTCTCATAAACGTTCTCTTCTTTAATTTGAAGTATCCCAATTTGACTATTCTATCTTATCCCACCAGGACAGTAATCAGAAGAGTAATCATAAAAGATTGAATGTGCTGGTTTCAAGACCTTCTATAATTTTATTCATATTTAAATTTCACTCATATTGTAAGTATTTTTGGCTTTAACCCATAAATGAAATTATTAACAAAATGGCCCTTTTCCGTTCATCTGTGGGAGTAAAGGAAATTATTAAAAGGATCCCAAAAGAATTCATGCCAACTGGAGTCCTATACTTAACTGTTAATCAGCTAATTGTTTGGAAAGAAAAAGCATGAATACTAAAAATATAGCAAAAATGGTCATGAACAGTTAAATTATGAGATATAATTTTCTTAAATACAATTCATATTACAAACTATGATTTACTTCCAGGTATTTATGGACATCTCTCTTTTGGAAAGCTCCAGACTCTATTCCATTCCCTTTGAGATCTCAACCAATGTCGTGACTTTAAATATTATCTGAATTTCTGAATGGCACAAAGTGAGTAGCAGAAGACCAGCATTCCATCAAGAACAAGTATGAAAGTCAAAAAAAATAATCTGAAACCACCTGTTTAAAGCCAGGAGTGCGCTGCCCTAGCCGGCTTGGCTCAGTGGATAAGGCGTCAGCCTGCGGACTGAAGGGTCCCAGGTTGGTTCCGGCCAAGGGCACATGCCTGAGTTGAGGGCTCGATTCCCAGTGTGGGGCGTGCAGGAGGCAGCCAATCAATGATTCTCTCTCATCATTGATGTTTCTATCTCTCTCTCTCCTTCTCCCTTCCTCTCTTAAATCAATAAAGAAATATATTTTTAAAAAATAAAAATAAAAATAAAGCCAGGAGTGCGCTGCTAAGGTAACTATAACTCGGAAAAGATAAGCACTTCCTAAAAGTGAGCTGACTTTCTCAGCTGTTTACTCTCCCCCATTTATCAATTTGGAGCAAATAGAGGACTTGCAATTAAGCCTTTATATTTACAGGGGGCCATTGCTAGGGGAAAGAAAAAAATGTCTTCAAGACATTTTTCAAATTCCAGGGCTAAATGGGGCAAGAGACCCAAAACTGAAGCAGGAAGCCTCTGAGGAGCAGAGCAGAGCTTTCAGTAGCCTCACAAAACAAAGATTAGAGCGGGGAGGATGAGGGATGAGTTAGAGATAGACTGAGCCCTACAGCCAGGGCTGCCAGTCAGCCTGATTCGTCACCAGGCTATCGGCCTAGGCAAGGGTCGGGGAATCCTCCCCAGGAGAATAGAATATCATCTGCAGCCTCCACGCTGTGATTTTTTTTAAATTCATAATATCTAGTATCTAATCCAAAATTACTAAAAATTTCAAAATAAAATACCACATCATTTTAAAAGAGAGAGAAGTAAAAGCAAGCCAATAGGAACAAATCATCAGAGGATCTAGGTACTGAAGTTAAGTGAAAAAAAAATTAATACCTAAATACTATCTATACTGATTATTAAGAATAACCTATACTAATTATTCTTAAATTTGTATCACCTGCCTAGATATCTCTCCTGGACACCAGACTTATGTGTAGAACTATTTACTTCATGTTTTCAGTTAGATGGCTAATAGGCACTTCCAGCCCAACATGTATAAAATAACACTCCTGATCCTATGACGCCAGCTCATTTATTCCAAAGTCATTCTCATTTCAGTAAGTGGAAATTTCATCCTTCCAATTGTTAAGCTGGAAACTTTGAAGTCATTTTAAAACCTGCTCTTTCTCTCATACCCCCATGAAATACATCAGAAAAGCCTATTTGCTTTCTTTTTCAGAACATACCTACAATCTTACCATGTTCTGCTACCGCCATTGCTATTTTCTCAGTCTGAGCTACAATCTCTTTGCCTGTATATGTAAGTACAATAGCCCCATTCTCATCTTCTGCCTTCTCTCTTGCCCTCTGTGGACTATTCTCAATGCTAGAATAGCCTACTTGATATGGAAGTCAGATATGTAACTCCTCTGCTTAAAAACCTCTAATGGTTTCCTGTATAAATTAGGAGGTGTTCCATTATGCTGTAATAACAAACAACTCCCAAATCTCTGTGCCTTAAAACAACAAAGGCTTATTTCTTATTCACATTAGCTGACTATTATACATGGAAGAAAAACTCTACTTCATATCATTTCATTTTGGACACCCCAGAACACAGGTTTTTGTAAAAGGAGCCACCAACTAATGTTGTCAGTTGCAATTCAGAGGAAAAGGAAAGCAGGGTGAGGTGCATGAGTTCTCCAGGGTAACAATGTCACTGCCGCTCCTATTCCATTGGCCAAGGCCAGTCACATGGAAATCCATCGCCTATATGGCTTACACCCTCTACATTACCTTCTTCCCATGCTGCTTTAGCTGTTATCTTATTGCTCTTGCTCTTGCCCTTGCTCAGACTGCTCCAGTCACAGTGGTCTCTTCGATGCTCCTCAACCATACCACACAACCTCCTGACTTAGAACTTGTTGCACCTTCTGCTTGGAACTGCCTTTTCCCAGCAATCTCTGCCTTGATTCTTTTTGGTCTTTGTTCAAAGTTGCCTTCTCACAAGACCTGCCCTTGGCATTCTATTTTAAAATTTAGCTCTTAATATCTACCCCATCGCTCTCTATCCATTTTCTCTTCTTTACTTTTTAGAGCACTTATCATCTTGAAATACTACACATTTTATTTTTATTATCTGTCTCCCCTCACTAGAATATCAGCTTAATGAAGGCAAGATTCTTTTTTTTAAGTGAACTTCTCTCCTCCAGTACCTACAAAAATGCCTGAAACATAATGTGTGCTAAATAAATATTTTTTTACATAAACATAATGCCTCATCCTATTTCATAGGACTTTAAAATATATAAATCATCCTGATAAACATCTTCTCACTTAATATTTACAGCCACCTACAGTAGTACTAGCATGTGAATGAAAAAATAAAGCTTTCCTTAATAAGATGCCAAATGTATAAGTTGGGCAAGTGTAGTCTGAAGTACCCACTGATAATCACCAAGTTTAATGTAATGAAAAATGGGTGAGAAGGATGACTGAAATCATCTACTAAAACGTAAACATTTTACTGCCTGCACATCTCTAATCAGAATTGATGTGGTGTGTCATCTGTAATTTAATCACCAGCATTACATCTTGATAGTAAACGAGGATCACTAGACTACTCCCTATAAAGTTAGATTACCGCACATACAAAATATACCCTGAATTTGGGTAGGATTCCAGGTGTGACAAAACCTGATAAATGGAAAAAATCCAAACTTAAAGTAGCACTCTGATAGATGATCCTATCATGACTAAATTTTAGTGCTTATTGCACTGTATCATTTGTTTGGTCCAACCTTGCTCTTACCATCTGGACACAGGAAAAAATTTAGTCTTATGTTTTTTTTTATGGTTTTAAAATTATTTTATTTACTTTGT
>NW_005363209.1:776383-886574 GCF_000412655.1 Myotis brandtii | reverse complement strand
AGCAACCATTATGACCGGTCAACCAAATGACCGGTCGCTATGATGACACACTAACCACCAGAGGGCAGATGCTCAATGCAGGAGCTGCCCCCTGGTGGTCAGTGCACTCCCACAGCCAACCTCCCATGGTCCCTCCCCCTGGACTGGGCAAGATGGCCCCAATCACTAGCCAGGCCAAGGGACCTCACCCGTGCACAAATTCATGCACCAGGCCTCTAGTTTCGTTATAATTATAGATTGGAACACTTCAATTTTTATAATATTTCAAAAGAAGTTTGGGTGCTTTTTTACTAAAAAGATTAACAAATTTTTATGTATATTGTATGTAAAGGCTTTTTATTTATTTCTTTGACTCCCTGTTTACAACAGAGTAATAGAATCCATCTAAATGCAGAAGCTAGACCAAAATAAAATGAGCATCACACACACCAGATATTTACCAGGTTACCATGATCTTTCGAGGAGTTAATAATCTGTTTCATTGTTTTACTGTTGCACAAAGGTTATGTTTTTTAGCTATATAAAACTAGACTGCAATATTACATGTCATTAAACAGTTGGTTATAGGAGGGGTCAGGGTTTATAGTCTATATGGATCACAACTTTGTAAACAAATGAATAAATAAGAAATTAAGCAAAATATTATTTATTGAATCAAGTAGAAAATTAAATTATTATAAAAAGACACTGCACAATGAAAGCTCCCCCTTTTGATTCTTTTATATCTGAGATATTGCTCCTATAGTGTTATGTGAGCATCAGAACCATGGACAGCATCTTGAATTTCCCTATCAATACATGTTTCTATAACAGGAATTAATAGTGGGTTATTAAAAATGCATTATAGGTAATGTCATTTGATGTTGTTCCATAACAACAATAAATTAAAAATCAGTTATTATTAAAAACCTTCACAAATTCACAAAGGACCTTAGAGTACTGACATCCCCATTTTCTTCTTGAAGAGATGTCAAACAGCATTGTACATGTTCCTATATGTAACAATGATCAAATAACCACCTCTAGAGGAAGATTATTTTATTTTTAAGAAAAAGGAACTCTGAATCATCAGCTTTCTACTGATTTGTGTTTTGGGGAGGAGTGGTGAAGAAAAGGGCTCACACATCATTTCCTCTGTTTCCTTCACCACTATTTTAACACAAGCATGTTTTCACACATGAAATTATCTCAGATCACTTCTCAAATTGTGCATCTATTATACTTTTTCTTACATTGATCATATGAGGCAGTTTTCTGATCATGGTTCAGATAATTTTCTAAAAGTGAACTTTTTCCGAACTTACAGAATCAGGCATTCTAATCACAAGTCCCAGGTAGGAAGCTGATGTTTGATAATCCTCACCACAGAGCTGGTAGTGTTTGCTTGAGAGCATATTAGCATTAATGTATTTGTCCTCACATTTAATTCAAAGCATCTTACACAGACACCATTAATAGTATTTTGCCAGCACTTTCAGATGACTTCTAATGTAATTCAAATCAATTCAATTTAACAGCCATTTATTGTGCAAAGATTGGCACTTTGTGTGTTTTAGGTGATACAAAACCATGGTCCCTATCTTAAAGGACATTTTGGTCTGTTGAGGAAAATGGATGTGGAAATCACTCACACTATATAAGGGAGATTATAAAGTGTTATAATTGAGGCTCAGTGCAGTTCTAGGGCAGCACAACAAGGTGGATGGATTTTGAAGGGGATTTAAAAAAAACATGAAAAGTTTTGAGGAACTGATAAAAAATTTAAAGGAAAAATAGAATTGCAAAAGCCTCTGATGTTAAAGGTGGAGGAATGAATTACAAGAAACAGATTCCATGTTTCAGATATGAAATGAAGGTGCAGAAACAGCGGTATACAGAATGTGGAGGAAATGGCAATTAAGTCAGCCAAGGGAATGTTTTGAACACTCAACTAGAGTTTTAAATTTTTTTATTGATGAGAGAGAGAGAGAGAGAGAGAGAGAGAGAGAGAGAGAGAGAGAGAGAAACACCTCTGTGAGTGGGAGACATGGATAGGTTGCCTGCTGTACACACCCCGACCCAGGATTGAACCCATAACCTGAGTATGTGCCCTGACTAGGAATGGAACCCGCCACTCCTTGGTGTACTGGACAACACTCCAACCAACTGAGCCACACTGGCCAGGGAATTCTATTATTTAAGCAACATAGGTATTTGGTGAATTTTAAAGAAGGGCATTTCGATATAAATAGGCCTAGCATCGCCTTTTGGAAGAATCGGGGAGGCAGAGGAGAACTTTGCTGTGCAAGCTGAGGGAGAAGCTTTGAGAGGTGCCTGTGATTTTGATTCTAGGAGATGGAGAGGGCAGCACTGCAGTTTTCAGATGGAAGGAATCCTGGAAGAGGACCAGGTACCGACAGGAGGAGGATGACATCAGGTTGAGACTTAGTTTCAATTTGCAGCTTAACATCTTTGCAAAAATAACTAGTGAGCATTATAAAATAATCATCTCCAGGGAAACATAATTAATTAAATATTTTTAGATAAATGTTGTTTGTTAAGGGGAAAAAAACAAATGCATCATTTCAGGAACTTACACATTATAAATAGTTATTTGTAGTAGATACTTTGGTAGAGGCTTTTAATAAAGCTACTTTTCTTCTCTTCAGAAAAATTATGCAAGTTACATTGTAAAATTTTGGAAAATTTGTATTAAAAATAGACAAAATTTGCACTTCATCTCATAGCTCAGGGAAAATGACTGTTGACCTTTTGAGTTTAAGTATTTGTCCATGGATAAATTTGTGTGTGTGTGCACATGTGTGTGTGCACTCATTTTAAGCAAAAATAGTATAATAAAATTGTGTGATGTGCATTTTTATCTTGACATTAAATAATCTCCTATAGCTTCTCTTAAAAAATAATGGGCTTTTTAATCACATTTTAAATTTACAGAAATGTTGGGCTGATTCCCATATATACCAATTCCCTCCCCCCCCACACACACACATACACATACAGTTTTCCCAATTATTATCTTGCATTAATATGGTATAGTTGTTATAATTGACTGACCAAAACTGATACCTTATTATTAATTAAAGTCTGTAGTTTACCCTAGAGTTCACTCTTTGTGTTGTATATTCTATGAATTTTGACAATTGCAGTGTCATGTATCCACCATTACAGTAGCATACAGTGTCATTTCACTTCCCTAACTCTGTGCCCTAGGTAGTCATCCTTATTCCTTCTCCCATTGATTTTTACAGTGTTTTTTTCTTTTCAGAATGCCATGTAGTTGATAGTATGTAGCTTTTCAGACTGGCTTCTTTCATTTAACAATATATATTGAAGTTTCCTCCATGCCTTCTCATGGCTTGATAGCTCGTTTCTTTCTTTCACTAAATAATAATCCATTGAATGAATGGACCACCACTTATCCATTCACCTATTGGGAGATATCTTGTTTAATTCCAAATTTTTGGCAATTATGAATAAAGATTCTATGAACATTTGTGTAGAGGTGTTTGTGTGGACATAAGTTTCAACTCATTGGGGCAAATACCTAGAAACACTATGTCTAGCTTGTAAGAAATCGCCAAGCTATCTTCCAAAATGGCGTACCATTTTGCAATCCCACCCAGCACCAATGAATGAGACTTCCTCTTGCTCCACATCCCTCCCAGCACTTGATGTTGTCAGTGCTTTTAGATTTTAGCCATTCTGATAAATATGTACTCATATCTCATTGTTGTTTTAATTTGCATTTCCCTAATATGCTTATTTGCCATCTGTATATCTGCTTTGGTGAGGTGTTCAGATCTTTTGCCCACTTTTTAACTGGTTGTTTGTTTTCTTGTTGAATTTTTATAGTTTTTTGCATATTTTGGATACAAGTTCTCTTTCTGATATGTGTTTTGCAAATATTGTCTTCCACTCTGTATCATGCCTTTTCATTCTCTCAATATTGCCTTTTTACACAGCAGAAGAACTAATTGCCAAACTCAAGGTCACCTAGATTTTCTTTTATAGCTGCACTTTTAATTGTTCCATAATATTCCAGAGCGAATTTCAATCCTCTATTTTGGGTCATTTCAATTATTTTCAATTTTCCACTGTTATAAACAACACTGTGATGAATATGCTTTTAGCTATATATTTGGGAAATCCATAATTATTTCTCTAAAATTAATTGCTAGAAGTAGAATTGCTGAGTGTGACAGAAACTGAGGGTTGGCTCATCAATATCTAGTCCAGCCTCCTCTCTGAATGCCTTCGTATATAGTACAGAAGCCCAAATGCTATAACTTAACATCAGCAGAACTCAGTTCAGCTGGAATTCTAGATATCATTCAGATTCTGCTATGAGATGCACTTCTGTGGAACCTGAATTCAGAACTCAGGAGGGAAAACAGACTCAAGGCATCCGCTAGTGAAACCATCAGTGATGTGGCAAAAGTGACAAGGTTCTACAGTACCAAGAGCAGCAGCTTCTCACTTTGACAGGTCAAGTCAGTGGCTGTCCTTGGTGACCAGCTCTACAGTGTGTTGTTGAGAGTTAGCCTGAAAGCTCAACCTTGAGTTTCTAGCTGTCTTAATGATTCTATAATCTGTGTAACACCCTGTAATAAATCTCCTCCTGCTAAAGATAGGAAGAGTATCCTGCACTCTGTGCATGGGATAACAGGGTATGCATATTTGGGAGATTTTTTTGACACACATTGACAAATTGCCCTCCAGGAAAGCATCTTATTATATCCGTTTTCTCTGTGACTACCTGAGCATGAGGTAGTTTCCAATTCCTCAAGTTATTTCCTCAAGCCCATGCCAACACTGAGCATTATAATTTAAACAAACATTTTTAATGTATGAGTTGAAAATCTCATGTTTAAATATTTTACTCTCTCTCTCTCTCTCTCTCTCTCTCTCTCTCTTTGTTCACCAATGACATTAAACTGCCAATGTATATTTCTCAAAGTTCTTTTTCTGTTCAATTCCTTATTTCACTTTCCTTTTGGAAAAGCAGGTATATTTTTGAAGTCAAAGATATTAACAGAGGCACAACATGAGTAATAACTCAATTATGCACAAGTTGTTATCCAGCTATTTTTATCTAACATTTTTTGGAGGGAGAACTAAAATAAAACTAGAAAGATCCTTTTTTAATATTTTTTTAAAAATCAAGATTCAGTAAAAGAAACAAGTAGTTGCATAATAAGAAAGTATGTAAATGTGGAAACAGAATTTAACACATATATTCAAGATAAGAAAATTCTATCACAAGTAAAATATTTTAACACTTTTGACTAGGTATATGCTCACTAATGACATAAGAGATCATCATTTTTAATTGTCCTCTTTCATACTCCGCAGGGTGCTAATATGACAAGACTTTAAAGGTGACTTCACTTCATTTGAATCCCAGCTCAGTCCCACATCAACTGTGCAACTGCAGGAGATGCTTAATCTCTCCAGACTTCAACTTCCTCATCTATAAGGTAGTAGCTATATGATCATTTTTGTATTTTTGTCTGTTTGTTTGTTTGTTTATCTTTACTATTGAAAGTGTTACATATGTCCCCTTTTATTCTCCCATTGTCCCCTTCTAGCCTTCACCCACCCCCTGCCACAGGCCTTCACCACACCATTGTCTGTGTCCATGGCTTATGCATATATGCATACATATGATCATTGTTGGATGAATAGATGTAGCATAAATAAAGGTCCCGGAACATAATAGGTGCTCGATAATATTGTGTCTCCTTGGTTCCTTCCGTCTGGATTGCAGCTTATTTTTATTTTAAAACATCATCCAGTAACATGTCTTTTTTAAAAACGTAAATTTCTCCATCTTTTTTCAATATCCTTTATTTAAAAAGAAGTATTTGCCCATCATCTATTTAGGCAATAATTAGCAAACTAGTCTGTGGATCATTATAGTGACATTTTATGACATCTTTACATCATTCATATACATCATTGTTGAGGTATTGACTTAAGAGCCTAAAACCTCCACAGAACAGAGGGAGAGAATGACCCTTTAACTATAAACACAGGTGACCAGTATGCCTTAGAGTTCTCAGAGCCCACACAATTTGCATGCCAGTATTGAGACAATCACTGCTTTTTCACATTGATTTCAGGTAACACACCTTTTCACTACTAACTGAGTCCTGGGGCAGTGAGGACTATTTTGGAAAAGCAAAAACTATTCAGAGTAAAGGGAACAACACAGCCTTAAATATTTTCTTAGCCCTTCCATTCACACCTTAAACCACAATTGGAAAATAAAGAATAAATGTAGTTTTAGCAACAAATTGTGTTTTTCCAGCTGTGGCTTTGGCCCTGTATTCTACAGTAAAACTGCCAACTGCTTTTGCTTAGTCTCACAAATACTTCGAGAACCCCAAATATAGCATCTTAACATGTGTTCAGGAGTATATCAAAGGATAATTCACCGTAATCAAAATGAATTTATCCCAGGAAACTTTTATAAGCTTGTGTTTTCTTGGTGAAGAATCTTTGGAAAAACTATTGTACTTATCTCTAAGAAAGCAAACTTAATTTGTGCAAGCCTTTGGGATTAATACTTACCTCCTGAATGATAACCTTTTTTTAATAACAAAATGTCTCCTTTAAAACTTTTAACGTATAATAACAACTAGAGGCCAGTGCATGAAATTCGTGCACTCAGGGGGGTCTCTCAGCTCGTTGGGGAGTGGCCTAAGCTGGCAGTCGGACATCCTCAGTGCTGCCATGGAGGTGGGAGAGGCTCCTGCCACTGCCGCTGTGCTCGCCGTGAGCCTGGCTCAGGGCTTCTGGCTGAGCGGCGCTTCCCCTGTGGGAGCGCACTGACCAACAGGGGGCTGCTCCTGTGTTAAGGGTTAGCCCCCTCTGTTCGGTCGATTTGCATATTAGCCTTTTATTATATAGGATTACAATAGCCAATACTTAAATAATGCTTACTATGTGTCCAGCACTATTCTAAAACTTTCCATGTATTAATTCATTTAATATCTCAACAACTCTATCAGCTAGGTACCATTATTACCCCCATTTTACAAATGAAGAAATTGAGGCATGAAAAGGTTAAGTAACTTGATCAACACCACTGAACTAATAAATGGAAAATCAGGTTTTGAACTAGGCCAGGGGTGGGCAACCTTTTTGTGAGTGCATGCCAAAACCAGCAAAATCTCTGACTCAAAATTCTTCTGCGTGCCAACCCTAATTTCTTGAGAACATGTTATGCCTGCTTGATATCTCTTAAGGTGTACATATATGAAGAACCTTGAAGAAATGATAAAATTCATTCGAGCGACAAAAACACAGTATATGATGATGAAAAATACATTTATATTTTAATGTATACATGTACACTGATAGTCCGACAGAAAACTTTATGACTCCATTTGTTATTATCAGTGGGACTTTCGCTGCTGCATCACTGATGACAGAGATTTTACATCAGGTTTATATTTCGTGACCTTCAGAGATATGCATGAGCTACTACTTTCATCCGTCAGGCTACTCCTATTACGAGACTTAACAAAATTCATCACTGAGAACAAAGATTCACAATTGTAAATGGAAGATTATAAGAGAGGGTTTCGCGTGCCAGCAAAAGTTACTGGCGTGCCATGTTTGGCACGAGTGCCAGGGGTTGCCCACCCCTAACTAGGCAGTCAAGATCCAGAGTCCCTGAATTGTAACTATTGCATATTGTTTTCTCTTTTACTAAATTGGCTTATTTATTGGAGTTTATTTGGTTTTAAAACTCAAATGGCCAGTCTTCATGGTCATCTAGGTTCATTTAGCAACCTCTAAGGAGTCATTTTGTTTCTAAACAGCATTGTGTAGAACAAAGGACTGAAAAGTGTGCAAGCAATCTGTAACTTCAGATTTATATAATGTGTTGACTATCAAGGGGTCAAATTAGATACTGAAAATTCAATGTCCTTGAAATATTAAAGTGCTACCTTAAAACAAATGTGAATTCTTATCTACAAGTCATGTATTTTTAAAAGTAGTTCTGTATTACTTATGCATATTGCCTTTTTATAGATATCACTTTTTTCAGTAATCGGTTTATTTCAGACACCAGCCACAATTGGGGCAGAGGAATATATATATATATTTAATATGCACATTAAATACATATATTTATATATTTTTTATTCTTCTGACCCAATTAAAAAATATATATATAATATTTTCTTGCATCCTGAGACAAGCACACATTCAAATACACAAAGAGCTGCCATTTGAATGTCGCTTTCTGTGTACTGGATTAGCCTCTCAGCTCTCTAACCCGAGCTGTAAATTTAGATGTCTTTGTTCAGTGTGCTCTTTGGTTCAGCACACACGGTCTGGCCCAGCCGAGCCACGGAAGGCGCTCTCTCCGCCCCTTGGAGAGCGGCAGGACTGATTCCGTATGCTCCAAGCCAGGGGTAATGTAATGTCCAGAGCTTTATTCCCTGAGTCAGTCAACCATCCTCTCAGCCTTTGACTTTCTGGCCGCTGCTAATCTGCAGACCTCACGGAAGTCTCTAGACAAGGGAGATGTTGAACATGTGCTGCAGCATCAGCAGAGCGGCCGGTGCGTGCAGCCAGGCAAGGGCCCGACCTCTCATTTACACAGGCCACGCTCGGCGGGTGCCTGACAAATCCCGAGGCAGAACCACCTCTACAAGTCAGAAATAACCACAATGCCGTTAAAAACTGCAAATGAAACGTGTTGGTAACTTTTCCCTAATGTTGCCAACAAGCAATTGTCCCACAGTACAAATATTTTCCAATCCCTAATAAATGTAACCTTTTTTTCTTCTTTTTTGCTCAAGGGGACAGGAAGCTTATGCACATACAACCACTTCAAAGAATTGCCTCTGTTCTTTTTTTATCTTACCAGCTTCAGTGTTAAGTTGCTCAATTGCTGCTATAAATATAGTGTATGTCATGGTCTTACTGCACTATTTCCTCCAGATTTATATACTCTCCAACAGGTACACAAAAATATGTGTGCATTCATTAACCCTCAGAAATATAGGAATTCAAAAAACAATTTTTGACCCTTTTTATTCTCCCAGTTACTAATGAGGCTTTTAAAAATTATGCCTAGAACATTATCTTCAAAAAGATATTTTTAAGCTATTATATTGAGTGTATATCCTGAACTATTATCATTGGGGGGGAAAGACACCATTGCTAGAGTATCCTGGTCTAAAACCTAGAATCTTTAGTCAGAAAAACAGTTCAATATAACAAATGTCTATCTGGCACCAAAGCTGAAAAGGAACGAAATGTATGGCACAGCCCCGGCCTTCATTAACTCACAGTCTCATTGCTGAGATAAGACACCGATAACAATGAAAGGAAAGGACAATAAAAGCCAGGCTTAAAATAGGAAGACGACTGTGACAAGTTTCTCTAAGCAAATGTGTTAGCCTGTGGAGCGAATGGAGAAAGGTGAGCCTGCCAGCTGCAAACACTGGAGACCCCCGCTTTCTGGCCACATCTCTGCTGTCTGGATGCCCATGCTATGTGAGAGGAGCAGTGTGGAAACTGAACCACCACCGACTTTTGCCAAACTTTCCAACCTCACGAACCACCAGTGGTCTGCGGACCACTGGTTGGCGACCACTGCTCAAGAACATGTCTTCCCATAGAACTTTCTAGAAGGATGGGAATGTTCTATACCTGCTCTGCTCTGACCCATAAGGGTACTCACGAGCTGTCTGTGGCTACTGAGCACTTGAGATGTGGCTATTGTAACAGTAACTGGATTTTAAATGGTATTTAATTTGAATTCATTTGGTATTTCAATAGCCATATATGGCTAGTTGCTATGGTATTGAACAGTGCGGCTCCGTGAAATGTGTGCAGTGTGATTTGAGCCAGAAATTGCCCAGTGGTTCTAGCCCTGGGAAGTGGGCAGCACTGGAAGATGCCCTGCCTGTGAGAAGAGTGCAGGGACAGTCTAGAATTTCTCATTAGATAAGGGTCTCAAACATGCCCCATATCAAGTACCTATGTAGTGTATCCTCTTGATTAATGTTCCTCTTCCTCTAAAGTACAGTGGTAACTGTTTATTTTCTACATTTCAGGGGGGAAACAGTAAAGCAAATCAGCTAATAATTAAAAGTTTTCCAAAAGGTACTAATGGCTTTATAGGTCGTGTGTGTGTGTGTAGAAGAAAATAAAACTTTTTTATATAAGACCCACTAAGAACATAAGACTATTAAGTGTTATAATCATTTATATTTGGGAAAATGTTTTCTTCAAAACCATAACTATACTGAACATTCCTACTGTAACAATATAGAAATTTTGAAATACTGAAAAAAGGATTTCACATAACACTTAGTTAGGGCCTGGGGCATTTATGGCAAATCAATGGCAAAGATATTGCTTCCTACTTGGGGACTCTGAATTAATCGGAGGAGTGTTTGCCACATGTCTTCATGATCAAAGTATTGTTCTAGGACTTGTAGGCAAGGTAGAAAAACATGACTCTTGAAGGCTGGAAGAAGGACAAAAGGAGGCAAATCTGTGGCCTCAGTTTGAAATGCTTCCCTACACGCCTGTTCTAATGAGCCAAGCAAGGATCGCTGCAGCCCCCGGGCTCCTGCATGCACGGCAGACATGGCGAATGAATTGTGCCGTTTTTCCTCGTGATCATCTCAACACAGGGCCCCATTCGCAATCTCTTGGAATCGGCACCTGGGCTGAAACCCATTTACTAACTCCTGTGCTTCTGTGCGCACCTTGGTCTTTCTGAAGTAGGTCATAAAAGCGGTAAACAAGTAGCAAAGTCTCATTATGTGTTAAATTGTGGGTGAAATGCTCCCTGGAGAATCTGGGGGCACTTTATCAAAAATTTTCAAAAGCGAAGTTTTATTGTTGTTTTCCACAAATTGTTTCTAAGCAGGTACCCATCTAAGCTCCAGAAACAGCAGCAATTATGAGTTGGATCAAGGAATTTGCAACCAATGTGGGGGGAGGGGAGGCGGTAATCTATAAAATGAGGCTTTTGGAATCAGTAAAACAGTAATGTTCTTTCTCTTAAATCTCTGGCGCCTGAAAGCTCAGAGAACTGCAAGGTAATATTGCTCTAACAATTTTTTTTACAGTAGAAATTATAATTGAAATTTGCTACATAACAAGGATAACTAAAACTCAATCATTTCACACTCTCCCACATATGCCTGAGGATACTTGGGGGTAAATAGATTTCTTGAAAGCAGCCACCGACTATGGCTAAATTACATCTCACCAAGTAAACTCATTGGCTTTTTAATTACTCTGCTGATGGTCACATGCTGTTGCCACTATCTCATACTGAAATGATATTGATTCGATGTTTAACTCTGATGTGTCGAGGAGAAAAGGAAAAAAAAAACAGACAGAACCTTCTTTAAAATTTTTTTTATTTATACTCCTAAGAGTCCATTTTTTAAAGTATAGGTATATATATTTTTTTTAATCTGTTTCTGCTGTAAGTTGTCAACATCGGATATTTGCTTTAGAGAGTTCTGTTTGTGCATCAGCGTTCAAGTAGGATTCATGTGATCACTGTCCTCTACAGAACCTTGACAAAAGCGACAGGCACATCTCCAGAGGCAACAGCAGAAACCAAATGTTTAAGTAAAGAACACAGTCACAGGTAGAGGTTTTCAGGCTCAAAACTGTATCAGAAAATGAAACTGAGGGGAAAGGAAGCTGTCCTCACTTGGTATGGAGGAATTTAAAAATTCGCAGCGATTTGCCCTAACCGGTTTGGCTCAGTGGATAGAGCGTCGCCCTTCAGACTTAAAGGGTCTCAGGTTCAATTCTGGTCAAGGGCATGTACCTTGGTTGCAGGCACATCCCCAGTAGTGGGTGTGCAAGAGGCAGCTGATCGATCTTTCCAACTCTCTATCCCCCCCCCTTCCTCTCTGTAAAAAAAAAAAAAAAAAATCAATACAATATTTTTTTAAAAATCGCAGCAATTAAAGTACAATTAAATAGTTGATTTTCCTTTTTTTAAAAAAGTAATTTTATCTCAGTTTGACGGCATTAAAAATAACGTGATATTTTCTTTTGGAATTCACCCCGTAACTACTGTTCCCATGCTTGTCAGGTGCCCTTTGAAATCATTTCTGACCATCTTTGCTGAGAACTTCATTTCCTTTTGGTGGCCTATTTAGCCATGATGTTGTATCATGCTGGCAAAGCAAAATAGGGAATTGGAGGCAACTAATCACATAATTAAAGTAAAAAACCTCAGTAATTCAGGTCAACAAGGGCTCTGGATGTCAATTATCCAGTCAGTCATCTCAATTCTTCATTTCAATAGAGTGACCCTATTCTTTAATTATCCTTAATTAGTGATAGTGCCAGATCTATTAATTACAAGTTTTTAATTTGCTTCTATATGTTATATATCATCCTAACTATTCAGGTTTCAGTTTTTAAAAAGCCAAATTCTTGAATGTGTACCATCATGATTTTACATAATTGAACAATAAATAATTTTATGTCAACTAATTGCCTGGTTATTACCTGAGTCTTATGCATAATGGAACAGAGCCTCCTCGAGGAACTATAACCAGCTCAATACTCAGGGTCAAGTTCTCGTTGTACAGCCATTAACAAGTTGGGTTCAAAACTAAGTTTTTCTTTCCCATTACAGCAGAAAAGTCTCTTCACAGTCCGGCCCCAATCTACCTCACACTCCCCACATCCTGACAATCCCCTGCTCACAGAAGCTCCTCTCTGTTTTCTAAACAGCCCCTGCTAGTGTTTTAACTCTGTGCTGTAGCATGTGGCGTTCCCTCAACTTGGACAATCCTCCCCGCAGTGAACTTGTATTGAGACCTTGACATCAATCCTTCTAAAAAACCCCTTTTCCTTCTCCCTTAGCGCTTTATCCATATCTCTATTATCTGCCTTAACGCACTTCCTGTTTAAATGGTTAAGTCTGTCTCCTCCACTTCACCGTGGGCACGTTAAAGGACATCGAGCTGTAGCAAATTTTGGGGACACATTTAATGAGGAAGCCTGAGTAAAAAGATTATTTAATGACTGTGGAAATCCGTTCCTGGAGGAAGAGTGAGGAGCTGGTGCATGTGGCATGCTGGGTTCTCAGGTTTGCCTAATGCAGAAGGTAGGCTCTCTACTGAGTCCCTGGGCTTTATGGGGTGCAGATATTTGCCCAACTTTCTAGTTGGAGCTTAATGAGAAGCCTTTCTGGTAACCTGAATCTTTCACGCAATGAGAAGTGACAGTAAGGAGTTCCTACCTGTGTAGAATGAGCATGACTTAAGCCAAAGGGGGGAAAAGCATAATTTTAAGTCTATAAAATGAAACCTTGCTTCAAACTCACTCATCTAATGTAGACCTAATGCTTTGCATCAGAGACAACAACCAGCTAGGTCCAGTGGAAGAGTTTCTCTCCTTCCCCAGTTTTCGGGAAGTCATCAAAAACTTAAGAGTACTTGTTACTTGCCTTCTCCACCTAAGTTCTGCTGTGAGACTTTACATTAGCTATGGTTTTTATACTTTTTTAATAGAATTTATTTTAAAAGTTGATAACTGATATAATCCACTAATCACATATTTGTGATTTTATTGCATTATGAATGACATATATGCATGACTCAGATGGTTCTATTTTCTGTGGCACCAAACACCACGTAGAAGGCATGCCGAATGTAAGTTTCACTGTAACATAAATTTTAATATATGCAGCACTAACTAATTTAAAAAGAGTTACATATAATTTTGTTTGTCTTCAATATGGAAATAGGGAATGTATGCTATTATGCAGGACACTTCCAGAACTGAGTTATGACTCGTTTAACCAGCATTTCATTGATGTTGATTAAAAGTGAATTGCAGAAGTATAAGGATTGCATGGGAAAAAAAAAAGTTTGGGTACTGTTGTAATTAATATATTACTTCCTTGTTATATTTGTGGTCCAATATGCATTCATTATTTCCTCTTTTCTTCACACTGCCTCTCAATCACACAAGTTCTAAAGTGCTAAGTGGTGTATAAGCTATTACATAATTGTCCTTTTGTGGCCTGCAGAGACACTACCCCCCAGTGCATTCCACTGTGAAGGAATTTGGGTTCCCTAGGATATGAAAAGCAGCTCAATTAAAGCCAAGGCCCTAAACAAAGAAACATGGTCCTGGGATGGTCCCTGCAGCAAATTAGACTTCAGGGACTCTTTATGAAAGGCTTCCAGTCAGGTAGATGATTTTGGCAAAGATCAGCATGAATGGATTGGAAAAATAAAGTTGAGTGTTCTTTAGGCTAAGTTACAGAGTTAGGGTGTGACAGTTTTTCATATTTCATTGGTGTTTCAGGTATCTATCTAACACCAATACTTAGTAGCTTAACACCAAAGCAAGGTATCATTTCTCATCATTCTGTGGGTTGATGGGGTGGCGCTTCTGCTAATCTTGGCTGGGCTCACTTATGCAACTGGCCTGTTGAAGTATTCCAGTGCTTGTGTGTACAAGTAATTCTTATTTTATTGTTATAATTGTCCTATTTTATTATTAGTTATTGTTGTTAATCTCTTATGAGCCTAATTTATAAAGTAAGCTTTATTATAGGTGTGTATGTATAGGAAAAAAACATAGTATATGTAGGGTTCAGTACTATCCACGGTCTTAGAATGTATCCCCTGTGGAAAAGGGGACTACTGAATTAAGACTTATTTACCCAAAGAATATTAAAGTGTTTACAAAAAAAAGCAGAAGAGATATTGTCACTAGGCACAGGGTGCTATCTTTCTTTCATGTATGCTAAATAGTTGGCAGAATCTCAGAGATTCCAGCTTTCAGGATGTGCAACTAAGGAAAGTGAAACTACAGCTACTTTGAAGAGAGGCCAGGCAAAAAGAAGCCGTGTGCAACAGAAACCAGAGCAAGACCCAGGAACTATGGGAGAAGCACCAAAAATGATAAAGCAGAGATGCAAAAAATAACCATCCACATTTCACTGATTTGTCTAGAGCCAACCTTAAGTGCCAGGAGGATGTATCTTTTCCTCTGCAAACCTGACATTATCTCCAGCACTTAAGACCTTGAGTCTGGGCTCTGCCTCTATGACTTCAGTGGCTCCAAATCTGCTTTCCATGTAGGCCCAATAATCCCTCCACATCAGCAGCAAAAGGAGTCAGAGCTTGGCATTCTATCCACAGCTCTCCTAGCTTGTTCCACATGTCAGGGCACTAACTCGGTTTTTTCTATGCTCATGTGCTTTGATTCTCCAGTTCCAGCCCAGTTGGTCTCCCCCATGCCCTTGAACACACCATGCTCATTCCCCTTTCCCAGGCCTCTGTTCACAGTTCTGTCTCCCTTGATCCAAGTCCAGCCTTTCCTTTAAAGTCCAGATCAAGGACCATCTGCCCCATAAAGCCTTCCCCATATAACTTTGATTCTCAACTGTATGACCTTCTGACTAGTGTATTCCAGACTACAGTGCTTTCCCTCCCTACCTGGAGCTCAGCCAGAGCTTTCCATCAGTCATACTGGTAACTCTGACATTGCATCATGACTGCTAGGTTTATCTTCTATTGTAATTTTTGAGGCTGGGGTCATGTCTTGGACTCTTTCGACACCTTCACCACACCATACACAGGTGTACAGACAAAGAAGCTATTTATTAAACACTCATTGTTTGAAAGAGTGACTCTTATCCTGTACTCCAGTTTCTATCTCAATTCCAATATCCCCTCAAAGAACCCTACATAATCATATCAATGAAGTTTAGAGCCAGACTTCTCATTTCCACCTATGTACACATAAACAGCTAATCATAAATTTAAATAATAAGAATGCAACCTCAAAAGCTTTCACATTACCAAATAAATGTTTACAATGCACGTACATACCTACGTGCTCCAAAGGGTTAATGATCAATGGGTTTTTATAGCTCATTAATTGTTACATTTATCCTTTTATCTAAATTGTTAATGGCCTGCTTAGTCAATTGAAACATATTGCTTTGATATTAAAGCTGCAATTCAGACCTTTCTTTCTGGTGTAGGTTGTATTAAAAAATGTAAGGCCTTCTGCATAGGGCAGTGAGAATTGCCTTAGAGAGCTTCGCAACTCACTATACCACATGCTGAAGAACAGAGACAACAAATCCGGTCCCATGACTAAGAGAGATAAGAAACTTTGCAATAAAATACACTAGTCAGAAGGTCATACCGTTGAGACTCAAAGTTATATGATTTCATTAGTAATAGATCCGACCTTGATTTTGAATTAAGCATCAAAATCCACGGAAAAGGAAGGAAATTAATCAGAATACCCCGATTTTTGTTTATTGAGGGTAAGTCATATTTTAGTAAACTAAGTTTTTAGCCTTAAAAAGAAACCATAGCATTTTATATTAAGACTTCATCATGAGCTAATGAACCATACAGTAAGAATAATGGTTCAGAGGGTAAGACTTTCTCTACCAATTATATACTAGAAATAAAAACAGGATTCATTTAACTTAGCTTACAGTATGTGCATTGTCTCATTCAAATACTCTCACCTTCTATTGCTAACAACAGGTCAAATCTGTAAAGAAAATTCAGGCCATATGAGGATGACTCAGATAATTTGACTAATTTCTAGTTAACTTATCATTATATTATCTAATAAGACTCCAACCCTATCATTAATTAGGTAGCATGATTATTAAGCAATTAAGAAAATAAACACGTAGGATCACTGATATTATACTATCTGTAAAAAACCTCAGTTTTATTTCAACCTCAAATTCTTTAATAACCACCTACAAGAGAATAAAGATTAAAAGAAAATGTATTTTCCATCTTGGGATTCTGTGTATGCAGAGGGCCAAGTTAAGTTATAAGCAAATTTTCCACTGCATAGAGGATCAACGCCCTAAGCCTGGCCTTGTTCAAGGGTCAACTGTATTTCATTGCTCATTAGGCAGGCAGCCCACTTTTTAAAAAATCTACTCTAATTTCTTTTAAGTCCTGGGAAACAGTGCGGCAGGCCTAGCAAGAAAGTGGAGAAACCCACAAATACTAAGACTGAGTTAAAAGGAACAAAAGAGGAGACTCCAATAGAATTTGGAAAGAAACAAAAAGCCGGAGATGAAATGAGAGGACATAAGGCAGTAAGTTCTTCCAAAACTGAGCGAATAACTGTCTGGAGCATGTGGGTGCCCCCTGAGGAGAAAGGAGCATTGGCCCAGGAAGATCAGGGGCAGCAACCTGCAACAGCCGGAAATAACGAAGGACAAAGACGGATTTCAGTAGTGGAAGAATCAAGGTGAGGAAAAATTCTAGCATCATTTCTAAGGCAGATGCCGCATTCTTCCTTTATACATTTTTATTAGGAAGCATGAGACTAGAAATGGTGCCAAGATTTCTGACCTTGGGTGCTATGTTATCAGGAACCATCCTCAGGGAGCACCTTCCCTCACCAAAGACAAGGCTGGCAGTGAACACAAGCACCCTGCACTCACACTTGACCCCCCGGGGGTTCAGGAAAGCTTGTTTTTCTCACTGACATCTTTGCTGATTTGAGGTTCCTCCTAAAGTCTATCAGTGCTTTTGAAACAAGGCTATCACATTTCTTTGCCCATGTTTTACATTTTTTTCCAGAGCCATTGATAATAAAAGTCATACAGGGAAAAATATGGTTTATAAGGAAATATTTTAAAATAGTGTGGATGGCTCAGTATATGTAGTTAGTGGATATGGGTTTTAAAAAAACAAAACAAAACACTATGCCATTTCCTAAGGACAATTCAGGAGCCCGGTCTGGATATAACCTGTGCCATTCTGAAATAAGTCAATAAATAAAAAGGCAATGGCATTTTTAACCACATATGCTAACTAGGTCATCTAATAATGATGACATGATTCCAGTCATGCAAGGGTATCATCTACTCATTATGATTCAAGTTATGGTCGATGACATTGATATAAGTTAGAGGAGTATAAGATAGAGGGAATATTTCATAGTAAATAGACCAAGAATGATTCCCCTTGGAATACTAAAGGTACAAATTGCTTTAGTTTTCATTTCCATGGCGCTAAATTTGTATTTCATGCGAGGGCCTATAATTGATGACTGCTTACTTCTCTGGGTGAAAAGGGATAAAAAAAATAGATTATGATTGTCAAGGTTGTTTGTGTTAGCTAAAATGGTAAGCAGCACCCTGAAATTTTCCTAAATAGCACACATATTTTTTTAAGAAAAACAAAGTGTTGGGCAAAAAGTTGCAAACCAAAATTCTCTGTATCATCTGGCTGACATGGTTCACAGTTTTCCTTGGAACAATGATTGTATCAACTAACAGCAGAACAAACTCCAGTGCAGCCATCCAGAATCAGTCCTGGATTCTTTCAAGAGCTCACAGCATTGAAGATTTTCTTTTTTTACATTTTTAGAATATGAAATACCTGTGTTTGTTCCATATTTTGGTATTCTCTTCTCTTAAAAAAAAATTCTAAGCTAGTTAACAAAAGCATCTCAATGTTGCTATACTTAGTACATAATTTAAAATTCATAATAATTACTTCCATATGTCAAATTCTCCTCTTCCCCAAATTCCCAAATGCCTCTCATTATCTTAGATAGTCCTCTTTCTAAATTTCTCTTGATGTGTTGTAGATACTATTATGTCCTACTTCTGAGAATAAGTCATTACCATTCTGTGTGTTGAAGTATTAATTTATATAAGCAAAGGGCAATCACATTTAGTTAAGAAAAATAAGAAGCTATTGCTCTAGCAAGTATTCATTTGGGTCCCTAAGCACATAACCACATAGGGTGTGTGTGTGTGTGTGTGTGTGTGTGTGTGTGTGTGTGTGAAGTAAATAACTGGCAAATCGTCATGTTTCAAAACACTCAGTAGGTTTGTTTCTCACACTATAAAAATGCTATCATTTTTAAAAGGTTAATTTTGAAAATAATCATAAACTCTATAGAGACTTTTTATATTACCTGATATTTATTCATTACAGCAATGCTTTTCAATGTATCTATGGGAGAGAGAAAGAAAATTTTTTTCAAGTTTCCAATTCATAATGGATAAATACTTTAGTAAAATACACTAAAAATGAATGTTGCAGTCATGTCTAATCATTTCAAAAGTTTCCAAATGCTTGCTCTCAATGTCTATATCATCTTATTGCAGACTAGCAACCAACTGTACTGCTTAGCTCTTGGTGCCTAGTATCTAGGGGGTAACTTTAAGTGTTCCTCAAATAGAAGGCATAAAATTCTGTTTTCAGAAAATGGACTTAAATATTATAGACATATCTAAATTTATTTTTGTGAAAGCAAAAACAATCGATCTCCTTTTTTTTTTCTTCTGGCATGCAAAACCAGAGGTTAATAGTTGAGAGGTAATTCTGTCTGGGTGACTTGAATAAAAATTAAGGTGGGTGAGATTTGGAAGAGGCAAGAGGTAAGGGGGAAATTCACTGGACATTGGCAACTATTTAAAGTAGCAGGACACAGAGAGCAGGGGAAAGTGTGCGTTGGTTGATATGCCATAGTTTACTGACACCAGTAAGAAATATTTACAGAGAAGTTTTATTTGGGGAGTCAATAATAATCCTAACAGAACATTTAAAAAACCTCATTTAATATTGACTAAGCTTAACCCCTATGTTATTTAGATTGCAATAAACTATTACAGAAAATCTGATGAAATATTAGATTTAACAAAACAGAAGCTCATTTGTACCCAGGTAGAAGTTGTCTTGATAAAATAGTTGCTAGTATTGGTTCCACAGTGCAAAGGTATTTATGCTGAGACTCTTTTTTTGGGGGGGTGAGGGGAATATAGTTTTCTTTTTTATTAAATTTATTGGTTAACAAAATTATACAGTTTTCAGGTGCACAATTTTACAGGACATCATCTGTACCCTGTATTAAGTGTTCAGCACCCCAAGTCAAGTCCCTGTCCATCACCATTTATTCCCCTTATACTCTCTTCCAACCCCTCCATTACCACACTATTGTCCGTGTTGATGAGTTCTTTCTTTCTTTCTTTTTTGTTCAAACCCACACCCCACCCAACATCCCCTTCACACTATTGTCCGTGTTGATGAGTTCTTTCTTTCTTTTTTGTTCAAACCCACACTCCACCCAACATCCCCTCCCCAACAGCTGTCAACCTGCTTTCTATCTATGAGTCTGTTTCTATTTTGCTTGTTAGTGCATTAGATTCCACATTTGAATGAAATTATATGATACTTATCTTGTCCATTTTGTCATGGTCCCAAAATGATTGCCACAGCTCTGGCCATCGTATCTGCATTCCAGGTCGAAAGAAGAAGCAAGAGAAAACGGTGACACCTTTATCAGCAAAAAGATGGAGTCCACTTATGTCACATTGGATGGAACAAGTTAAATGGCACTCATAACTACAAGGGAGGTTGAAAAATACAGGTTTCTTGAACTGAATTTGGCCTGAACCTAGAAAGAAGGGAAGAGGGAAAATTAGGTGGGCAACTAAGAGTATCTGCCATATACTCCAACTCTGACCTGAGCCAGGAAGAGGGTAAGTACAATTATCTAACACCAACTTTTCTTCAGCAACTGTACTAGATGCTGTGGTTGCATGATCTCATCTCATACACTCAATAACCCTAAGGGCAGGCATCATGATGCCCATTTAACAGATGGGAACACTGAATTTTTTAAAGGTTAAGTGGGCATGAATAAGAACGTGGAATTTTATCATAAACTCACAAAATTTTACCCCCTAAAATCCTGCCAGTTGATAGGCAAGAGTTCAGTTTATTGATATGACAATACTGTGAATTTTCACGATTCACACAATGGGATATAACAGGGGTCTAGTGCATCTTTGTGTATCATATGCATTGCTCATCTGTGAGCTGAGCAGAGCTTGCGCCGGGCTCAGGCTTGCCAGGCAAGGCTACCCCTTAACCAGACATCTTTACTTTCAAATTTCCAAGGAAGAGACTCACAACTTTCCTGGGTATTTGTGACATCATCTGGCAACTCTTGTAGATGAAGCAAGCTCTAGGCAAAATGTAAGAACATTTCCCTTGCCTCCTGTCCCTGTGATTTCCCACAGGTTCCCATTCCTACACACTTTTACTTTCAAAACTGAACCCACAAAATCTGTAACTTGAAAAATGTTTAAGATCTTACATACTGGATATATTCCCATTTGAATATGACAAGCTTGAATATCTAAAGGCTTCCACAGGACACAGAAATAAATCTCTAATAGTGGAACATGTGGTACTGGAAACCTCATCTTAAAGAAGGACACAGCATTTTCTCCATGCCCCTCAAGTCACATGTCAATGGCTGTGTACTACACCTATGCCATCTGTAAGAGATTTTTCTAGGACAGTCATAATCCAAAATATTCCCTCCATCTGTCAGATCATGTGTCAGACCATGTGTCTCAGTTTCTAATTCAGAAAATATGGCCCCTGTGCTTACACCAGTTCTGTTTACAGTTGCTTCTAACCCAAATGGTGCTGGGTTGTTGTTGGTTGTTTTGTGTGTGTTGGTTTGGTTTTTTGTTTGTTTGTTTTTGCCTTATCCTTAGCTGACATGAAGAAAGCTACTCACCTTCACCGCATAGGCATCTCATCTATCTCACCTTATACTTGAAAGCTAGTGATAATTTCCTCTCCAGCTAAAAGACCTTAGCTCATCTGGGTTCAGCATGGAGCCAGCACAGTCTATGGCAGCCGTGGGCAAACTACGGCCCGCGGGCCGAATCCGGCCCATTTGAAATTCGAAATGAACGTGCAATCCGATTTGTTGTCATGGTCACACCTGAAGACCTTAAAGCCAATGCAGGTGAGTTATTTGCATTAAGAAAGCATCACTCTAGAGCAGCCGTGGGCAAGGATCCGGCCCTTTTGAAATGAATAAAACTAAAAAAAAAAAGACCGTACCCTTTTTTGTAATGATGTTTACTTTGAATTTATATTAGTTCACACAAACACTCCATCCATGCTTTTGTTCCGGCCCTCTGGTCCAGTTTAAGAACCCATTGTGGCCCTCGAGTCAAAAAGTTTGCCCACCCCTGGTTTATGGCATTGAGAGACACTTCATAAACATCTCTTACATAAACAAATGTCAACATTTTCTTTTTTCCCTCCTCCTCATACCTTCTCCCCCCAGGACTAGAAGCTCTAATAGAGATCCAAAACTTAGTGGGATTTGCAAGGACGAATAATCACAAAGATTACAATGAAGAAGAAGAAAAATAAGGAGCCCTCACTTCTACGTAGCACAGATCTGAACACACCAGCAGAGATGAAGTTTCTGAATGAGTGAGGACATTGCATGTTGGACAATAGTTCCTGTGATCACTACTACATGACATTTAGAATCACGAAAGCAGATCCCAACTTGAGTAATGATTACATTAGCATGAACAGTATGCTTGTAACTTCAATTAATTACCTGCAAGTATTCATTATATGTCAAAACAAGGAACTGCACTTCCCTGGAAAAAGTGTTTGGGGAAGTGTGCAGAGGATATGGCTCAGTGACTTCCAAGTCTCCGGTATCCTTTGTGTTCTCTGTGTGTATTCACAGAATCATTGATCATCTGTCTTCTACATGCCCCCTACTATGTGCCCTGACCCGGAATCGAATTGTGACCTTGTGGTTCATAGGTCGACGCTCAACCACTGAGCCACCCTGTTCAACACTTCCACCCACACATCCCAAGGGTACCTCAAAGTAAGATGTCCAACACCTGGATCCCTGGATCTCTCCCAAGTGTTGCTGATTTCTCTGTGAGGACTCTACCCTCTATCTTGGACACAAACTGAAAGACTTAGGCTTATTCTTGTATTGCCTCTCCCTTACCTCCTAGACTTCATCTCTCAACAAATCCTGACTCTTTTGCTTCTCTCTCATCTCTTGGGTCTGTCCTGATGCCTCTTCTCCACTGTCACCACCTTTTGTCCAAACTACTATCTCTATCTCTCACCTACACTTCGTAACAGCTTCCACCTGGCTCTGACATCCACCCAGAACCTTCCAATCCATTTCCCATAGTGAAGCCACAGAAACTCAATTCCGATCCTTTCACAGCCCCCCCACCTCCCTCGACCCCAGACAAATCATGTCAATGCATTCCCTTTGTTCTCAGAATCAGGCTTCTGGTCCACATGCCAGGCTCCAGCACCTTTCCTGCCTCACCTCCCCCACCTGGCCCTTGGTCTCTACACTCTGGTCACACTGTTCCTTAGTCCCTGAGCTGCCCCACTCTGCCCTCCTGATGCCTTTGCTGTGTTGGGAGCCCTGCTGGCTGCTCTTCCTCCACATCTTTCCCTCAGCCTGGCTACTTCAGCTGTTCTGTAACAACTCAAATAGGTCATCTATTCCCAGGGACCGTCTTTTCTCTTATAGTCCCTTGTACCTCTCCATCATGGCAGTGAGTCCAGATATAATCATTCATTTCACTAGTAACTTAATTAGTGTCTGGGTCTCTATTATGAGTTGAATTACATCCACCAAAAAAAAAGGATATGTTGATATACTAAACCTTAGAATATGGATGGCCTTCCTTGGAAATAAGGCTCTTGCAGATGTAATTCAGTAAAATGGTGCCGTACTAGAGAGAGTAGCGTGGGCCCCTGATCCAATGTGACGGTTCCCTTATAAAAGGCTATCCGTGTAAAGACAGAGACATGGGCAATCAGCATGTGAAGATGGAGGACCGGAGCAATGCAGTACAAGCCAAAGGCTGCCAACAACTGACAGAAGTTAGAAATAAGGAAGAATTCTCTGACAAGTTTCAGAGGGAGCAGGGCCTGCCAACACTTTGATTTTCAGACCTTTCTAGAAACCCTCCAGAACTGAGACAGTAAATTGCTGTTGTTTTAAAACACCCAGTTAGCGGGATTGTTATGGCAGCCCTAGGACACTAATACAGTGTCCCCTCAGACTCTAAGACCATGAAGGTGAAAACTTTTTTTTCTCACTATTGCTCACCCAGGTAATATAGCACAGTGTCTGCACATAATAGCCATTTAACCAGTATTTGAAAATGAATGAAAAATAAGCTAATAAATGAATGATAAGACCTTAACTGTCATGTTTAATCAAAGAAAGTGAAATAAAACAACAAGTTCATTGACAAAATGAACAAGTTTAACAAAAACAACAAGTTCAATGATGAAAATCAAAATGTTGTTAAGACCTTAGTTTTCATCAGAATGGAAAATGCACAGGCACGGAGTTCTGGGGAATGCTGGGCACATGGGCACTCACATGCTGCTGCTGACAGAAAAAAAAAATGGGATGATCTCTCTGGAGCCAAAATATGCATTTCAAGCCTTTTAGAAGTGTATTCACACCTGGTTGGCATGGCTCAGTGGTTGGATATTGACCTATGAACCAGGAGACCCTGGTTCGATTCCTGGTCAGGGTATATAGCCCAGGTTGCAAGCTTGATCCCCATTAGGGGGCATGCAGGAACAGCCAATCAATGATTCTCTCTCATCACCAATGTTTCTATATCTTTCTCCCTCTCTCTTCCTCTTAGAATCAATAAAATGTATATTTAAAATAATAATAAATAAAAAGTGTATTCACTTTGACCCAGAAATTACACTTCTAGGAGTTTATCATAAGGAAAAATGTTACAAATGCAAAGGTGTATGTACAAAGATGTTCACTGAGGCTGTATTTATATAAGACCAAACATTTTAAAAATAGAAACAACCCAATACCCACCAACAATGAACAGCCTGAGTCAATTATGGTTCATCCACATTATGGAATACTATGAGACCATAAAAATGGAATTAAGATCCATATTTGTTGATATAGAAAAATAAAGAACTTTGCTAAACAGTTTGGATAGTACAGTCGAATTTTTAACAAATGAATATTGTGTATTAACATACAGTTAAATCTTCAAGAATAAATGCAAAAGTATTAGCAGTGGCTATGTCTAGGTAATGAAAAGACAGAGGATTTTTTAATTCATCCCGTACATTTTTTTCTTTACTGTCTAAGATTTTTCAGTAAGCTGTATTCTTTTCATAATCACCAAAAAAATAAAACTATTTCCAGGCAGTTAAGTGATACTACAAAGTATTATGTATTAAGTGTCAAATGAATGCTATTATACAGGCATCGTCCCCTGTGCTCCCTGGATTCCCATCTTAAAAATGCTAAAATGTTGAGGCACACTTCCAATTCAGAACTATTATTCCTATTAATTGAAAAAGGCTCCGAAGCCAAGAACTGGGCACAGTGCCTTCCCAGGGGATTTATAGCAGCTCCTCAGGCAAAGCTGCAAGGAGAACCAGAAGAGAGATGGCCAGTCCACCCCGAGGCAGCACCTCCCAAACCACATGGCTCCCAAGGGGGAGGCAACTGGAATACAAGCTCTTCCAACTCCAGAGCCAAGGCCAGGGATGGGAAACGGGCCAGGGAGAAACCAAGCAAAAGCCCATTTCTCAAAAGTTTTCGTGTTAATATTATTGCCAATTTGTCATTATGTACTTTTCAGGCCCACAGTTGGTCTTCTTGCTCATAACAAAAGGTCAGAGACTACTGCGATTGCTTCACTAATGCAGACTTCCACAAATGGACACTGGCGAGCCGTCAAAACCCAGCGAACCCCAGTGGCTTCTTATTTACATGGGCATCTTTGTTATCCCCGGCACGTCCTCCCAGTCCTCAGAGGAGCTGCAGTGTCACCGCAGCTGACAGCAGCCAGAGCCGCTGGTTGTGGAGGCTGGACCTGGCCAGGCTGCAGCCTTGGACAGCAGGAGGCTCTGACTCTCCTAATAACATGTTTTTTCTATCCTTCCCTCCCCTCCCTCCATCCCCTCACAGTACTGCTCTGGGCAATAGAGGGAAATCATTTTCTCCTAATATTCCTGAAACTGAAAATGACATGAGGTACACTAATGCTCTCCAAGGGGCATTTCAGCGGTGCCCCAATGAGCACGGAGCCAGAGAAACGGCTTCATTTGTGAAACCTGTCGAGCGAGGGTGTCACAAGGGCCATCCGTCTCTGGAATGAGTTATCTGGAACTTGGATTTCCCCACCCAGAGGAAAGGGGTGGTCTGCTCTGGATCTTTGCTTTTCATCTCGTATCTGCCTACTTGCCCAGATACAGAAGCAGTGACTGGACCTTCGGTGCTCAATAGATATCTGTAGAATTGAATCAAAACTCATTTCTGGAATTTCTTTCTTGCTTTTATGTGAAGTGCACCTTGTACATCAGACAAAATCCAAAGAAAAATTGAGTGGGTGATCCAGAAGAGACATTCACACTGTGATGGAAGGGCCACGAACCAGTGCTAATGTCCGTCTGCTCCCTGTCCTTGGTGAGCAAAGCTGCCATGCAGGTACCTGCTACTGTCTTCCCCACGCTCCCTCTCTGCTCTGTCCCCAAGAGCAGCCAACTTCCTCCTGGCCACTAACGACAGAAAGACTTGGACCTCTTGGTCCTCTCTATGAGTCAGTTATCCTCAACTCTGTCTGCGATTTTCAATTTCACCAGAACCCATGGAGCCGTGATGAACTGTTGTGTGAGTGCAGCCATCGGGCTTGGCAAAGCGGACTGGGCTGGTTTATGCCTGTGAGACCCGCCTGAAACGCTCTGATGGCTTTTCTTATTTTTCATATCAGATCCTCAGAGTAAGCTGTTTAAGATTCATCTCCTTATTTATGCCATGAACAGCTTCACTCCTGACACCTTTCCAGAGGATGGTTCCATGCACTGCCCTTTCAACAGAAGGCCCTGCAGCCTAAGCAGTTTTGGTCATAACACCAACTGCACTGATTAAATTAAAAGGACACCTGTGAGGTTCTTTTTTCTTCTTCTTTGTTTCTTATAAAATGCTCCAATAAATAGGTTAAATTATCTGTGTCTGAAGAAGAAGGTAATTCTCTCACTGGCTTCTTCCTCTATTACACTGCGTTAATAGAAACCAACCTCCATTCCACACAGTGCCCTTCATCCAATTAACAACCTCACCGCACCTAAATTTTTCTTGTAATTAACCAATAACTGTTACTTCCCCCAAAAAGCAACCCCAATTCACTTACCAGCCCTGTGTAGTTCTATACTCTTCTTAGACCTCATCTAAATCTAATACCAGAGAGTATAAAAGGTTGTTTTCCAAAGCACTGGGTTATTTATTAGTAGTACTTTCTGGAAACTTTCTGTAGCTTGTCGGAGTGCAGGCCTGAACTCAGCCAATTACCACAGGTGAAACAGACCAATGCTCCTAAGGAAAATTTGATAAGCTTGGTTTCTCCTTTCTATTACCTTTCAGTTAGAATTTCACAGGGCTTAAATCAAGCAGCATCTCCTAGGGACTTAAGAGCTGTTGCTTTCTCTGTGAGCACAGAGGAAAGGGCAGAAAAATGGCACTCCAATCAAACCCAGGCTTCATGCGATTGACAGTCGGTGGGTTTTCATATTGGGGTCTGGACTGTTTGCTCAGCTCCCGTGCTCTGTCCGTGGATAACAGTGGCCAATAAAGCGTAAAAGCATATGTCCTGTAACATCGCTGCTTCTTGTTATCTGGAGACCCTGGAGAATCACAGAAACTAATGTAATTAGTCGGGATGTGCCATTGTACAGGAAGGATAAGAGGAGAGAAGACAAGTTTATTTCTGCATATAAGTAACTTAAGTACAGCTTAATCCAGTGGCCCAGTGGGCCATCGAACCCCTTTCACTCCAAAAGCAGGAGCAGTGGAGTCAAGAATTAGAGCTAATTGAGAGGCAGGAAAATGGAAAAGTTTTGTGTGGCTTAACCAGTATATCTGAGTAAACACTGCATCTCTGCCAAAACATTTTCATTTTTCATTAACAGCCATGTACCGTGCAAAGAAATACACTTTGATTTTACAGTCAGAGAGGACATCCTTGGGGGAAGGGAGGGACTTAATATAGAAGGAAGTTGAAATGTGTTATTATTACTAATGACAATAGATTAATAATAACACCAGCTACTGTCTTGCATTAACATGCTCAGTCTTTGCTCGGGTGTTCCATTTAATCCTCTCAGCAGCCATCTGAGGCATGTTTCTGCTGCTATCCCCCATCTTGGGAGTAAGAAAACTGGCGCTGAAAGAGAATAAATAATTTGCCGGGGTCACAGAACTGGTAAGAGGCAGAACGAGGAATTGACTCCAATGCTACACAATGAATCATACTACCCCTTACGTTCTCAGTTACATCTTCATTCAAAGCAAGTTTTCAGATATGAATCTCTTTTAGTGAAAAATTCTTCTTCAGGTAGGAGCATTTATTGCAATCCTATAAGCAAAAAATATTGGCCTGGAAAGGTGTGGGGATGAGCCCAATCCATAAGGTTTTTGCTTTCAAGTTACCATAGGAAAGGCCATTGCCCTTGACCCTCTTTGACCTTCCTCTTCATCACTGTGACTATGCATGTTTATTGCACAAGCCCCTCTTCTGACACCTTCATCTTCTCTCTACTTCTATCTCTCAGAAAAATTACGATTGCAAACTTTATGCATCATTTTATGTTCAACCCTTAAATGTAGAGAAGCATGTTTGGTAGCAATTGTATTTTTCCTCCCCGGGAGCGGCCTCTTCCTAGATTTCTCTAAATTTTTCTGTGATGCTCTTTTCCCCTCTGCTCCCTTTATCTTCTCTGCCACACTCTATTCCGACTTTGTCCCTTATTTTTCTCTCCTGAAATCATACACAATGCAGTCATCAAGTTGCTCTTTATTCTACCCACTCGCCTGTGACCATCCAGGTTGTTTGTTTCTTTGATTTTAAATTACATTCCTGGCATGAAATTCATCAGGGCGAAGGTGTCCAGAAACTGTACGTATGCAGAGTTGTCCTTTCTTTAAGACTGTTTCCTATCCTCCGGAATTCTTCCCTTTTACTCTATTGCTGTTGTTATTTTTGTTGTATTTATGTTTCTTCTTATAATTATTACCATTATTGAAATTTGAAAGAAGGAGAAATAAAGAGGAGACTTCTGAAGAAAAGAGATAGGGTGACTATCAGAGGGTTGGAAAGACAGTTTCTTGGGTAACACCTTATAGTCCTGCCCCACATATAACCCATCTGTCTGGCACCCTACAGGAAGCCAAAGCACTAAGGGTGATCCAAGGCATCCACAAGCTGGTCCCATAAATAAACTCCCCCACCGTGAGATAGAAATAAACATCACAGACAGACCAAGAGGCAGCGAAATAGCCCCCAGTCCTCTGTATTCTCTGTATTTGCTTTATTATATAAGGTCAAGGAATAGTGTCTCGAGGACAGGAATTTGTCCACGTGTAGGACCTCAGAGGCAGTTTACTTGTTTACAGCGCGGGAATTTCCTTAAGCATCTATGGGAGTGACCTGGCATTTCCCAGATCACTCCCAGGGATGATTGTCTTGCCAGTTCCAGAATAATAAATTGTGACAAAGGAACCAAGTTTTCCTCCCCACTGAACTAGTCTTCTACGCCCCTTTTACAGGAACTTTCGGGACAGTTAGTGGTTTGTGCCTGTAGAATGGGTTCACCACACCTGTTTCCAGTTTGGAGATTTACCAATGGCCAAGAACCTAGTTTAGTCAGAAATTCCCCAAATATCCTTGTTCTGCTGTGGGTTTTAGTCTCCAAAGTTGGCTCCCTAATAAACACACCTGCTGGGATTCATACCTCTGTGCAAACCCCCTCCGCTTGAAGCTGGGCTGGCCCCTGTGACTCGAGTCGGCCAGCAGAATGCAGCAGAAGTTAGGCTGCATGACTTCTGAGAGGAGGTCAGAAAAAGACACACAGCTCTAGGAATTCTCACTCCGAGGAAAGCTAGCCTCCAGGTAAGAAATCTGACTACTCTGCCATTGCCTGCTTTGAAATAAGTCCAAGGTAGCCAGATAGGGAGGCTACTTGGAGAGAGAGTCAGACCTTGGCCGACCAGTCCAGCTGCTTCAGGACTCAGAGCGGAGGTACCAGACATGTAGCTGAAGATGCCGTCTTGGATGCCCCTCGCCTTCAGTCCCAGCCTCCATCTGGCTGCAACTGCATGAGACACTGAACATGGTCACTCAAGGAACCATGAGAAATAATAATAATAAATAAGTGTTTTAAGCCACTAAGTTTGGGGATGGCTTGTTACACAGGAATAGTTAACAAAAACCTCTGCCTTTTATCACTCCCCATACCCAACTGGAACTCAGAAATGACTGTTTCTCCCAAGGTCTCCTTTCGGTCCCATAAGGATTCATAGAATTTCAAGGTCCACACTTGAAAGAGGCCTGTGGGACTCCTCTATGAGAAGGGGCATAAAGGGTCTAAAGAGGCAATTACTACAATTACTAGATAGAGTAAGCCAGCCTCACTGATCTGCCCCTTTTTTCTTTTTTTTTCTTTTTAAATATATTTTTATTGATTTCAGAGAGGGAGAGAGAGATAGAAACATCAACGATGAGAGAGAATCATTGATCGGCTGCCTCCAGCACACCCCTACTAAGGGTCGAGCCCACAACCCGGGCAGGTGTCCTGATCAGAAATTGAACCCTGACCTCCTGTTTCATAGGTCAACGCTCAACCACTGAGTCACCACAGCTGAGCTGCCCCTCTTTACTTTAGTCTATGTCAAAACCAGTAGCCTGAGAGAGGGGACATATCAAAGTATCAAAAAAATAAGTCAAAGATTTTGAGAAAAACAAATATAGAGAGTTCATGATACACAAGGTTTTCTCAATTCAGAGTTTATAACTCATTTGTAGGTACAGTTCAGAATATGTGATTGCTTGTTAAGGCATCACCACCAGGAATGAAATGAGGGCTGTTCATCTGAGACACCTGATGACTGAAAGCCATTCACCACGCTGTGCCTTCTGCCCTTGTAGAGGGTCAATACGTGACCTCTCCAGGTGTCTTTTATAAAGATGGTTGAATATATCTTCCAATCCCACTTTTGACTGGGAATAAAACAATATAGAAATCTAAGTAATTTAGGATGGTCTGATTAAAGAAACTATTTCTAAACAGCATATTTGTGTGTGCTCGATACACAGGGCTCAGTAGATTCCTGCTGAAATTTAATTACAGAAAAGAAAACATTTTTTGTACATTAATTATCTGTTTAAAAATGTGTCTATTGTGAGCTGTCAGAAAGTGAGACTTTAATAAACCAATGCCGTTGTTCGCCTTTGCTTCCAGTGTAATGTCTAAGACCCCTGATGTCCTCTCTTGCCTTCAGAGTTGATTCTATCCTGAAGCATCATGTTTAATCTGTAAACTAGCTCAAGCATTTTTGAAAGTAGTCCAACTTTATAAACTCAGTAGGCTCTAGCTATTGATCAACCAGCAAAATGGAACCATCTGAAAATTGTTGATATTGTGTGCACCCATACCAGTGTTAGGTAGGTATTTCTTTTTTTCTAACTTAGCAGTATTCTTGAAGCCATTCTGCCTTTTTGGTAGAACTCCCTTTAATTAATAACGTATCAGCAAGACACCAGTTCACATTATACTCATTTTGTCCAAGGAGCAAAACTAGGTTTCTCAGTCATAGATTCCACTTAACTCAAGTTTTATTCTAAACAGAAGGGTTTGTTTTGTTTTGTTTTGTTTTGAGCTTAGGAAAGCCTCTGTCATGAGATCATGAGAAAATAAAATGTAGTGTCAAAAGAAACAGAAACAGTGAACCATTAATAGATCAGAAAATAAGGCTGATGATGCAAAATCTGATTTAAACTATATTCAGTCCCTTGAGGAAGTTTATTCTTATTTTTTGCCATTGTTTTCTTTAAAATGTCTTTGGCATATACACTGAGTGGTCATATTATTATGATGTTTGTAGGCAAATTAGCTATAATTTCACGCTGAAGTTGCTAGAGGGCCAGACCATTATAAATAGGGAAGTAGGTTGTTTACCACGACAGTTTCTGAAGATATGGGTAAACAATGTGATTTAACAGCCTTTGAACATGGGATATATATATAGTATGTTTATACTTGAGAAGACATGCATTTCAGGAAGCACCATGGTCTCAAGCTCTACTGCAGTATTCATATCATAAACTATCAGAACTAAATTTAAAATGTGAGAGTCTTATAATGTGGATTACTAGGCAGACTGGAGGCCCAGCATCCTGTAACTGGTTCCATCTACACTTACCACCTCTACTTCCTCAAAAATCGCCTCAGTCCCTTGGGGTTATATGGCTTATTCTCTCACCAGCTCTGTTTAAGGTCACCTGGGACCTCCGACTGTCCAAAAGGTGTTATCCTTTCAACTCCTGTCCTCCTTGACAGCACTGCTGAGCATGCTTTCTTTACTGAGATTCCCCCCGAGCTTCTGTGACATTGCACATCCTCACTTTCTTTTGTTTTCTTTTTTTTGAGGTTTTTTTATTATTATTATTTTAATTTTGGGGGGGTGACATTACTCAACATGAACATATAGGTTTCATGTGTGGATTACTAACTTACAAAATCTGTATATCTGATTTTGAAGTGAAATAAGTCCAACATTCTCACTTTCTGTTCTTTCCTCTTAAAAGTCCTCTTCCTGCTCCCTAAAATGGGGATGTTCATCTAGTTTCATGCCTCCATCTTTTTAAAAATATATAATTTTATTGATTTCAGAGAGAACAGGAGAGGGAGAGAAAGATAAACACATCAATGATGAGATAGAATCATTGATAGAATCATTGATTGGCTACCTCCTGCATGCCGCACCCTGGGGATGGAGCCTGCAACCCAGGAATGTGCCATGACCGGGAGTTAAACCGTGACCTCCTGGTACCTAGGTCAACGTTCAACCACTGAGCCACGCCGGCTGGGTTCATTCCTCCATCTTAAGACCTTTCTTCATATCTTCTTCCCAAAATACCCAGCAAGTCACAGGAATCCCAGGATTTGGGGCATCTAAGGTTTCAACCTAGACTCCATTTTTATCACCACGCTCCTTGAGACAGCTTTTTCCTTTAAACATCTCAAACTTCACTTCTATGCTGAGAAACCCCATATTCAAATCTCTTATATCTGATCTGTCATGAAATCCTGCCTATTCCAACTCTTCAATATTTTTGACTATCCCTTTTGCTCCATTCCCATGAGCACTGCCTAAAATCAGACCCTCTTCATTTCTCCTTCAAAACTAAAGTAGTATTATAACTAGTCCCCCTGAATCTAGCCTTAGCCCTTCCAGTCAAGTTATCATACCACTGCCAGAGAAGACTTTCAATTTATTTTATTTTTAATAAGAATTACATGTGTTTATAGTTATGAGTACACAAAACAGAGTTTCTTATATTATTATATATTTTGTATTATTTGTTTTATTATTATCTTATTTCATATTCTTATGATTTATCTTTTAACTTACTTTTCATTTAACCTACTATTTCCTACATATATATATATGTATGTATGTATGTATATATGTACATATGTGTATATATATATACATACATACATATATATATGGTGAAACAGTTATCACAGTCAAGCTAATTAACATATCTTCTCACATAGAGTTACCGTTTGTGTGTGTGTGATGAGAATACTAGTACCTCAAATCTACTATCTGAGCAATTTTCCAGTATTCAGTACAGTATTATTAACTATAGGCATCATTCTGTGCATTAAATCTTTAGCGTTATCCATCCCATATAACTACAAAATTTACCCAATATCTCCCCATTTCCCCCACTTCTCTACCCCTGGCAACCACTATTCTACTCTCTGATTCTATGTATTTTACTTTTTTAGATTCTACATATAAGTGAAATCATGCAGTTGTTTCTTTCTGTGCCTGGCTTATTTCACTTAACAGAATGTCTTCCGGGTTCATAAATTGCTAACCTGATCACATGATTTCCAAGCTTAAAGTAGTCAGCAAAACCCATTATCCACAAAATGGAGTCCAAGGCCTTTGGGCAGCCCCATTTGGATGTTCTACAAAGCAACTCAAAGTCACCATGTGCCCTACAAGGCAGTCCATAGCTTAACTTCTGCCTCGCCCTACAGCTTTATATTTCATCTCTCCCTCACATGTATCCATTTCTCCAACCAGATCCCAAATATAGTAGTCCATGTTCTCTCTTGCCTCTATACTTTCTCACATGCTGCTTCCTCAGTCTTTAATACCCTTTACCTGCTTTTCTTCCTGATTTATCTCTACTTGTTCTAAGACACAGCTCAGGTGACACCACCTCCAGGAAGCTTTCTGAGCATCCCTCACTCTCATTGGGTGTCATGCATTGTGCTGCCATTCTACCATGGGCATGACCATTGTAGCCCTTTATTACATCATCTGCTTACTTGTTCCTCAAGGATAGAGATCACACTTTTTAGTCTACTTTTCTGTGTCTTTACATCCCAATGCCAACCTCAGTATATGACAAACTGGTTATGCCAATAATTTGGTAAATGAATAGCTAAGTTAATTAATTGAACTATAATTTCATCAGGTGACTCCCAAATCTATATCCAGAGCCCTGACCTCTCCTTCAGTCCTATATTTTCTAACAACAGCTGCACATATCTACTTTAGTATCCCACTGTCTCCTCAAAATTCAAACACCTAAAAATAAATGTGTCATCTTCACTCTGAAACAAGCTCCTCTTCTGTCATCCCTATTTCTATTCCTGGTACCAGCATTCTATCAATCAAGCCTCCTCAAAGCCTTCAAGTCATCCTGGGCTCCCTCCTGCTTCACCTTGTATCTGGAGTCTGTTTCCCAATCTAGTAAACTCTTCTTTTTTGAAACTTGCTCCTTCCTTGCACACCCCACTGCCACCATCCAAGCTTTCACATCCAATCCTGAAAGTTCTTGCTGAATTTCATAGACACTTCCCTGTCTTGTATACATAACACACAATTGCCAGATTCTTGCTAAAGCATGATTCTCCTTTCACCAGGCCTCTTTGCAAAAGCAGTCAGTTCTTTCTAAGGAATAAAGCAAAAACTCCTGAATCTGGGCTTTGCTCCACCTTAGTGCCTGCAATAAAGATGAGCTGCTGGGGACAGAAACGCAGGTTTCTGTGTCTACCCACTGTCTAACACTCTTCAGCATAAAGAGACCCTTGAGATATATAGATATAGTGAAATAGGTAAACCTGGCCCCAGTCTTCATTGCTTTAAACCAAATGTCCTTATAAGAGGCATTAGTCTACTTTTCTGATAGGATTGCAGCCTTTTTCACTTCAAGAAACTTCAATCCATACCTCACACCATATACAAAAATTTACTCAAAATAAATCATAGACCTGAATGTAAAAACTGAAACTACAAAAATTTGAGAAAAAAAACTTTTGTGGAACTGAAACTACAAAAATTTGAGAAAAAAAACTTTTGTGGATTTAGGTTAGGCCAGTGGTCGGCAAACCGCGGCTCACGAGCCACATGCAGCTCTTTGGCCCCTTGAGTGTGGCTCTTCCACAAAATACCACCTGCGGGCAAACACGTACAGTGCGAAGTTGACTTAAAACTTTAAGTAAAGTTTATTAAGTTAATTTTAGGGAACGTTGTGGAGTGAAGGAAGATGTACTGTCGAGGATTGAGAAAGGTATGTTGAGATGGTTTGGACATATAGAGAGGATGAACGAAAGGAGATAGACGAAACAAGTATACAAGATGAGTGTGGATGGGAGAGTTGGAAGGGGTCTACCTTAGCGAACGTACCTCAATCAGATTGAGGATGTTTTTAGCAAAGGCCAGCTTAGGAGTACCCTAATTAAGTTAATAACAATGTACCTACCTATATTGTTTAAGTTTAAAAACTTTGGCTCTCAAAAGAAATTTCAGTCATTGTACTGTTGATATTTGGCTCTGTTGACTAATGAGTTTGCCGACCACTGGGTTAGGCAAGGAGTTCTTAGATAACACTATAACATGATCCATTCAAGAACAAACTGATAAATGAACTTCATTAAAGTTAAAAAGTTATGCTCTATAGAAGACGCTAAGAACCACAGACTGAGATGAAATATTTTCAAGTCATATATCTAATAAAGGACTTATATTCATCTAAAGTTCTTTCAAAACTCAATAAACAGAGAAAGAAACCAAAGAACTTATATTCTGATATGCATAGCCCATGGACCCAGACAATAGGGTGGTGAAGACCTGGAGGGGGGTAGGGGCTGGGAAGAAGAGGGTACAGAAGGGAGGGGAGGGATGGGATACATCTGTAATACTGTCAACAATAAAAAACTATATATTTTAAAAACTCAATGAACAGTTCGATTTTTAAAATGAGTAAATTATTTGAAAAAGCATTTCACCAAGAAGATATACAGATGGCAAATAAGCACATGAAAATATGCAGAGCATCATTACTCACTGGGGAAATGAAAATTAAATCACAATGAGAGATTACTATTATATTTTATTTCTGGGAAATGAAAACTAATCTATAGTGACAAAAAGTGGATTAGTGATTGCCTTGAAAGGAGGTGCAGGGAAGGTTGGGAAGGAAAGATTACAATGGGGCAAGAGGAAACTTCCAGGAGTAATGGACATATTTATAATGTGATTGTCATAATGGTTTCACAAATGTATACACAGGTCAAAACTCAACAAAGAATTACTTTAAGTATGGGCAGTTTATAGTTTGTCAATTATACCTTAATAAAGCTGTTTTTAAAATCTACTTTTTTAAAAACAGAATATTTACTAGTCAATATGGCTCCAAGTGACCTCTTTTAGAATTGTGGAACAGTTTGGATTTAGAGTCTCATCACCCCATTTTACATGGTGAGCTATGTAGAACAGGTGGTAGAAAACTAACCTTGGACTCTTCAAACTCATCTCAGTTCAGATCCAGGCTCTGCCCTCTTCACCTCTCTTAATCCCAGTTTCCTCAACTCTAAACTGAGGCAAAGAGAAGTTGTCTCTTAGAGTCCTTGTGAGAATTAAATGTGATAATATATGTAAAGCCCTTGGGCAGCATATAGCATGTGATCCACAGCTGGTAGCTGTTATTAAGAAACTGAAGCCCAGCCTGGCCAGTGTGGCTCAGTGGTTGAGCAGCGACCTATGCCCAGGAAGTCATGGTTCAATTCCTGGGCTGCAGACTCAATCCCCTGAGTGGGGTGTGCAGAAGGCAGGGGATCAATTATTCTCTCTCATCATTGATTTTTCTATCTCTCTCCCTCTCCCTTACTCTCAGAAATCAATAAAAATATTTAAAAAAAAAAAGAAAAGAAAAGCAACTGAAGCCCAGAAAGATGAAGTGACTAGCTCAAGACCACACAGTTATATCTTAGCAAGGAGAACCCTAGAACCATCTCATCTGCCTCCTAGTCTTATGGTTTTTCCTCCAAGAGCTGTGATCCTTCAACTATATTTGTCAATGTCAAACACAATGCTTAACAACAAAAGTGCAATCAAGAGGACCACAAGTAGAATATAGCCCCAAGTGAATCCAGCTGAAACAACAAAGAGTAATAGAGTTGGTGTCCAAATTTCTGCACAACCACTAACTGTGCAATTGGCACAGACGCCATGCTTGCTAGGGCCATTTACATATGTGATAGTAAGCACATCACAGCCTTCAGCTGGGATTCATGCGGATAGAGGTGAAAAAGTAGGGCAGCAAAACTCAGGAACTTCTATATCACTATCATGAATTCTTGATCTAAGATTCAAAAACTTGAAAGGGTTCATGCATAATCTTTCAGGGTCCTAGGAATCTCTTGAAATGGTATAAAGTATACACACACACACACACACACACACACACACACACACACACTTCACCTTTATAGCTTTTCTAAAATTCTTAAAGGGGTAAATGATCCTCCTAAAAATATTAGGAACACCTGCTATAGGTAGTAAGCCAATTCTAGAGACAGAACTTACAAAAAATCATAACCATGAAGAAGTTACTATATTGAAATATAACTTGAAATAGTAAGTTTGATCTGTTTCTTTGGATTAAAAGTGAAATGAAATCAATAAGCAACACTAATGCCATATCCAGGTTTGCAAGCAGAGGGAAGACTCCATCAAATGCAGGGGCCACAAACAATGGGTCTGACAGTTTGGGTTGGCTTGAACAGTAGGTAGCTGGTTAATTGAGTCAAAACAAAACTGATTAGTTTTTTTACTATCCTTACCCCAATTAAATCTTAATAAAATTCTTGTTTGTAATATAACCCAGATTCTTCTAAAGAGATTTCAATGATGCTGGAAAACAATAGGCATTCTTAATCGGAGGCATTTGTAAGCTGCTTTTAAAAACATCTGAGATTTTTCTAAGTACTTATCTAGCAATGTGTCGGGTAGATTTTTCATAGGGTGAGAAGAGGAAAATACCCACTAGAAAGGGGTTGTGATTAAAGCTTATTTCCCTCAGAATGGATAGTGAAATCAAAGTTAAGATGCTTCTACAGAGAGGACTGGTAGAAGATTAATAATTAATGTATGGCAGCAATACAGAAATTTTGGAAAGTAAATCTGATGAAAAAAAGCGGCATTTTATTTTACGCAGGAGCAACAAGGGAGACTGGATGGAGATGGGTCTTTTGCTCAGAGACTGAATAGAAAGAAATGCTGGTTGGGCTTGCAGGGTTCCCCCTCTCCTTTTTCTTTTAAATACATACTTTTATTCGGACGTGGACAACCACTGAAAAGTTATGAGAGGGAAGACTCTTTAACCCAAACAAATCAGATTCTCTTGTAGCATCCCCAGAGACTTTGTCTTAAAAAAAAGAAAAAGAAGAAAGTTTAACACATCACTCTGATATGTGCTTTGCCAGCCAGTGTTCTGCACTTTCCCTTCCCTGTTGCTCCAGTTCTTACTGTTAGATTCTTTTTAAAAATCCATTCTAATTTTCCTCTAATATTTGTGTATAATTTTTCTTCCTTTCAACTAAGCTCCTTTTGAAATGCCTCCCTTTGTGTATCTCCAGGCGGGGGCAGGGCAGGGTCTTTGCTCTCCTGTTTGGCCCAGTTTATGGGGGCTTGGGGCTTCTCCCGAAGCGCTCAGGAGAATTGTGCAAATTGCACCGGGGCTTCCGGGCTTGGGTTGGAAGAGCCACTCATCCCGGAGACCCCGTGCTGTGCCCAAGTGCATCAAGGCCATGTCAATCCCTTGATGCTGCCTCATGCTGTGATCTTCCTTTGCAGTGTGTCATATGTCACGATGGGTTTTCCCACAATGCATTCTTTAGTTCAGTGTCAGGGAAAAAGAACAAATAATGTGCTCCTGTGGCAGCCAAACATGCTACCTGCAAGGTTGGGGAGCAGAGCACATTTTCCTCCTCCTTCGGAGTGATTCCCCACCCCGCCACCCCCCACCAAAGCTGCCTTTTCCTTCCCATTATTCTCACTCTTCCCACCCCCTCCCTACTCTGACTTCAGCTCCTCTGCGAAGTGCTTTCTACAGGTTAAAGCTGTCATCGGGCAAGAACATTTGGAATTGCAGATAATCTTCATGAGTTCATTGATTCCTCTGTTGGTGCTAAATGTATTTACGCAACAAATTATGATATAAGGTGTTTTCTATGTCATGAAACACCAATCTCTATACAGAGATTAGTCGTGAAACCATGTGAAAATTTGCAGAGGGAAGCCCTGGCCAGGTAGCTCAGTTGGTTGGAGGATAATCCTATGCACCAAAGGTTGCAGGTTTGATTCCTGATCAGGGCAAATACCCAGGTTTCAGGTTTGAGCCCCAGTTGGGGTTCTCTCTCTCACTCTCCTTACTTCTCTCTCTAAAATCATTGGAGAACTTTATCCTCAGGTAAAGATTTGTTTAAAAATTGCAGAGGGCAGAGGATCCATAGGAATGGGCCATTGAGAAATCATATCTAGACTCGTGAAGATGTCAATTTTCAACTGCCAATTCATCATCACTTTACCTTTTAAAAAAAGATGGTCATGCGGAACATCTCCTTTGCTATTTAAAATAACCAAATGTGACTTGCAGTCAAGATGGCAGCATAAGTAACCAATACGAGCATCTTCCCACAATCACATCAAAATTACAACTAAACCCTTGCCGAAACCGGTTTGGCTCGGTGGATAGAGCGTCAGCCTGCGGACTGAAAGGTTCCAGGTTCAATTCTGGTCAAGGGCATGTACCTGGGTTGCGGGCACATCCCCAGTGGGAAATGTGCAGGAGGCAGCTGATCAATGTTTCTCTCTCATCGGTGTTTCTAGCTCTCTGTCTCTTTCCATTCCTCTCTGTGGGAAATCAATAAAATATATTAAAAAAAATTACAACTAAACCCTAACCGGTTTGGCTCAGTGGATAGAGCGTCGGCCTGCGGACTGAAGGGTCCTGGGTTCGATTCCAGTCAAGGCAGGAGGCAGCTGGTCGATGTTTTTCTCTCATTGATGTTTCTAACTCTCTATCCCTCTCCCTTCTTCCCTGTAAAAAATCAATAAAATATATTTTTTAATAAAATTACAACTAAACTACAGAAAAACCATCATTCATAACTGCATGCAATCTGGCTGAATGGAAGTCCTACAGCTAGGAAATTAAAGAAGAAGCTACATCAAGACTAATAGGAGGGGCAGAGAGACACCAAATGGGCTGATCCCACACCCACATGTGGTGGATAAAATTGGGAGGGATATATCAGCTGCAGAGGTCCTCCCTGAGGAGCAAGGGGTCCCAGCCCCACACAAGCCCCCCAGCCCAGGGTTCCAGTGCCAGGAAGACAAGTCTCTTTTGGTAAAAACCAGCAGAAACTGAGGCTGAGGAAGACAGGTATGCTGGAGTCCCAGGCAGTTCCTCTTAAAGGGCCTGCACACAAACTAACTCAGACTCACTCCCTCTGACCTGCAGCATTGGGGCAGCAGCTTGAAAGGCACCAGAGACATAAGGGGAGAAACTGAATAGTCTGGCATCAGGGTGAGAACTGGGGGACAGCTTTTCCCCAGATAGAAGTGCTAGCAGAAGCCATTGTTCCTTTGATGAGCCCTTTCCCCCCACAGAACCAGCAGACAGGCACCATATCTGAGATTCCATCAACCTGGCTAACACTGTTTGTCCCACCCTGGTGATTCCCTGAGGCTCCACCCCACCCAACTTTCTGGCCCACCTAAGCTGTTTCCAGTGGCTTTTCCATATGAATGGCCTGCTTTGGCTCATGCTTCAGATTTTCCTAATATCTCTCAAACAAGCAAGATCTGGCCTCAGTAAGCTCCATACCTCTTTCTAAGTGGCCCCAGGCCCAGCACTGGCAGCAGCCAGCCTAGGTTCACAGCTTGACCTTGCCTGGGCACCTCCAAGCCAGCACCCATTTGCAGACTGATTTGGAGCTCATGCCAGGTGGCCCCAGGCAGAACATAGGCATCAGCCAACTTTGGCCTGCACCTCCTGGGAGGCCCAGAGTCAGCGCATCCAGTGTACAGCTTCAGACCACACTGAAGCACCACCACCCAAGCACCTCCACAAGCAACACCCTCAAGGGGTAGACTGATCAGGCACCAGAACCCTGCTGAAGTAAGTCCTACTCTGTGGTGTGGGCCCCTGCACAGCTGATCTTCCACAGTGGTCAGAGGTCAGTGGTGAGTGGTCATAGCCAGTCCTTGCAGCTGATTGGCCTGGGGGTAAATTCCTTCCATTAACATACCAACAGCAATCAAGGCTCAACTACAACAGGAGGGTAAACTCAGCCTACACAGGGGGGCACTCCCAGAGTGCCCAGCTTGGGTGATGGGAGAGTCTGTATCACTGGACCCTACAGAACACCTACTACATTAGGCCACTCTACCAAGTCTGGGAGATATAGTGGCTCTATCTAACACATAGAAACAAACACAGGGAGGGAGCCAAGAACCATGTCCCAGCCCGGCCGGTGTGGCTCAGTGGTTGAGCATTGACCCAGGAACCAAGAGGTCATGATTTGATTCCCAGTCAGGGCACAGAAACAGATTCATACATAGGTAGAGAGAACATTTCTACAGTTACCAGATGAAAGGGGTTTGGGAGGGATGGATGAAAAAGGTGAAGGAATCAAGAAGTACAAATTGGTGGTTACAGAATAGTCATGGGGATCTAAAGTACAGCATAGGGAATATAATCAATAATCTATAATAATAAAAGCATAATATGCTAATTAGACCAGACAGCCGAAGGACCTTCAGGACGTCCTTCTGGACGAAGCCACTGTGGTGGGGGCCGAGGCAGAGGCAGTTAGGGGTGATCAGGCAGGCAGGTGAGCAGTTAGGGGCAATCAGGCAAGCAGGTGAGTGGTTAGGGGCAATCAGGCAGGCAGGTGAGCAGTTAGGGGCAATTAGTCAGGCAGGCAAGCAGTTAGGGGCAATCAGGCAGGCAGGCAGAGTGGTTAGGGGCAATCAGGCAGGCAGGCTGGTGAGCGGTTAGGAGCCAGTGGTCCCAGATTGCGAGAGGGATGTCCAACTGTTGGTTTAGGCCCGATCCCTATGGACATCCCCCAAGGGGTCCCAGATTGTGAGAGGGTACAGGCAGGCTGAGGGACCCTCCCCGACCCCCATGCACCGGGCCTTTAGTATTTTAATAACGATGTATGGTATCAGATGGGCATGAGATTTGTTGTAAAGTAAGTTATGTAATGTCTAATCACCTGAAACTAATATAATAATGTTTGTCGACTATAGCTATAATTGAAAAATTTTAAATTTCATTTTAAAAAATGAATTAAATAAAATAACTAAATGCCAGTTTTGATGTTCTTAATCTGTGTTTCTGAGAAAGCATGAAGCTTTCTCCCTGGTGACTGTTTCTACTCTTTGACGACTCACAATCTCTTTTACATAAGCCACGTACTGCAGCGTGTACAATATTTGGCGGCATTCATGAAAACTTCTTATAACCACCTGCCTTGTAGACAGAAGAAAGGAAATAAACAAGATGTTAATCCTTAGAGCATCTGAAAGGATCAGTGAAAAAAGGCTTCTTCCATATCTCTGGAGGTTTCACAGTTTAAAGTGTTTTGTTTTTTAAAAATCCGATCAGGGAACAGTCCTATGGTAAGCCACAGCCCCTCTTACTCCTGCTTCGCAGCATCAGCATCACCAGGGAATGTGACAGAAATTCAGGATCGCAGGCCCCTCCCCAGACCTACCAATTCAAAATCTGCATTTTGTAAAGATTTTCAGATCGTTTTTTTACACCCTGAAGTTTGAGAAGGTTTCTGAAAGGGTTTATCCTGAGCCAGTTGCGTCTAGAACTTTTGCACTGAGATCACACTCAACAGCCTTGTCTGGTGCAGGTAAAAAGCGCCCCCATGAACTATAAATGGTTTTCTCCATATTAACAGGGGAAGAGAAAGCCAAATAGAAACAATTACTAGGTGTGAACATCTCTTTTCTATTTATGGAGAAATGCTTATGAAGTGTATATAATTTTATATATATATATTTTGTTCCTAAGCCATTTTCATGTTATATATATATATAACATGAAAATGGCTTAGGAACAAAATAGAGAAATCCTGAATTGCTATAACACTAAATGGAGGATGGAGAACCCTGATAAAGGTTAAAACAAAACAATTCAAATTTGCAGGTTGTGCTGACTGCATAATTCCGAAGGAGTTTGCAATACGATATTCTACATTGAATCATTTAGATACTTACACTGTACATGCATTGAACCTTGTTATTTTCGTCCCTCTGAATGAATTGCTGAATATGAGTGAGCCCAGCTCACAAAGCTTGCTTGCTCTCCTCCTCTCTTACTCTCTTATCACTCTTGTTGTCAAACGATGATTGGTTGATGCCATAGCATGTCTCTTCATTCACCTGAAAGTATTCTTTAAACTCCTTGGTAGACTGTATCCTCCCTACAGCTCTGTTCCACCTCTGCCCTCATAAATACACTTGCTTTACCAATTCTATTCTAATTTATAAAAAGGTGAATTCTTGGGCAATGTTTATTATAAGGTTCATGCTTGCTTATTGATACTTGCATTTTATAACATGTTTCTAAACGTGAAAATCTCATTTCACTAATGAAAAAGCTGAGTTCAAAGAATTCTTTAGAAGTGTTATGTATAAACAATCATGAAAGAGTGTTCCCAACCATAGCGAGTCAGGCCTCGCTTTCCTACTCTTGAAATACCATTCATGACAAGCATTGGGTGAATTCTGTTTTGATAAATTTCTTATCATTTCATCTTACTCCTTTTTTTCTCTCTTATTGCCAAATGCCCACTTTTTAATTTTTTAAATTGATAGACTTTATTTGGGGGACATTTTCAGGGTAACAGAAAAATTAAGCAGAAAATATAGACTTATCTATTCCCCTCAAACTCCTGCCACTTAGTTTCCCCTATTATTAACATCTTGCATTAGTGTGGTAACATTTCTTGTACTATTGTAACACACTAATGCAACTAAATTCCGTAATTGACATTTGCTCACTTTTTGTGTTGTACATTCTATGCATCCAAATGCCCATTTTTTATTGCATATCTGCCATAATCAGTTTCTGGATTCTCTTTCCACCTAATTAAAAGAAATATCTCTAGCCCAGCTAGTGTGGCTCAGTGGTTGAGTGTCAACCTATGAACCAAGAGGTCACAGTTTGATTCCTGGTCAGGGCACATGCCCAGGTTGCAGGCTTGATCCCCTGTGAGAGGCAATGATTCTCTCTCATCATTGACTAGAAGCCTGGTGCATGAAATTGCTGCATAGGTAGGGTCCCTAGACCTGGCTGGTCATCAGGGCCAATCAGGTTCCCCGCCTCCCTGCCTCCTCCTTCCCTCGCTCCCTCAGTGCCCCGCCGCTGCCACTGGTCGCCCGCCATGTTCCATGCCACCCCCGGTGGTCAGCACACGTCATAATGAGTGATCAAACTCCCGGTCTCCTGGTTGAACTCCTGAGGGGACACTTTGCATACTAGCCTTTTATATATATAGATGTTTCTATCTCTCTATCCCTCTCCCTTCCTCTCTAAAATCAATAAAAATATTCTTTTAAAAAAGAAATATCTATAAAGAAAAGAAACATGTTCCAATTAATGACATTACCAGAACTAAGTAGCAGCTGTTGTTTCCTCTGTTTTTGTGTTCTTCCTGACTCTACATACCAGATTTTCTTATCAAGTCATCCATTCAACCATTGATTATTGATCAGCTAATGCATTCAAAGAATCATGGTAGGCATGATCTACTAGTGAAAACACTGAAGACAGACAAATGCGGGTCTTGTAAGAAAGCTAGGAGTTCAGACTGGTTGACCATAGGATGAATAAAGGGCAGGAATGGTTAATACAGCTGAGACAGAATTACTCATTTCTGTAATGAATATTCTCAGAGTCTTCAGAAAGGCGCTTCTCACACAGGTGATGAGACACCCCAGGGCAGCTTCCTAAAGTTAAGTTTCTCATAGCGTGCTACTTGGGTCAGCTGAACAGAATCAATCCCCTGAGGTACTTATTTGCAAGCCTTACCTTGCACTCACCTCTCAGAACCTGGGGGCAGAAAAGTGAGTGTAGAGACCAGGAATTCACATTTTAGCATGCATTCCTGGTGATCCTTATATGCATTAAGATGGTTGGGAAATGTGCAAAGGCAAAATATTGTTTTATAATCATTTTAATTGAATACAAAATTCACACAAGTTTTTCAAAATAAATACAAGACTTCAAAAAAATTATCTATGAGGTAAATGCTTATCTCTCTCATTGTGAATGTTTAGATGAAAACATATGAGAAGCACTGTACCAAAAGCAGACAGAAGACTCAAATATGCTGCTAATATGTTGAAACATTCACAAATCTGTGGCATAAACTCTGTTGTGTATATCGTCTTTACCTGCAATGATCAGCTCTGGTCTCCTCCACGCTTCCCAGGTTTGATGGCAGACCATAATAATGTCACTTGGCTATTCTTGAAAAACAGCTACGAAATGTTGGTGATACTCACTGCAGCAATGTGTATATGAAAATCCTAAAATACTTGAAAAAATGTTTTCAGGGTGCACAGGCTGGCATAACCATAAATTCTGAGTAACGCTGAAGTTGGCCAGGGATGTAAAGTTCATGGGCCTCTGATTTTCTGGACCATTTTGTTTGTTGTCCTGTCCACTCATGCCACCCTCTTAATCTAACTGGACATAGAGCTCTTCCTAGCTGGTTAACTATTGAACTGAAGAACTGAAGAATATCATTACTACCTGAGTTCCATTTGCTTCTTGGGTAATCCAATGAGAAATCAATTCAATGGCCAGTGTGCAACCAGAATAGCCAAACTATTATTCTGGGTCATTTATCTCAGCTTCTTAAAGATTAGACTTTAGACTTTTCTGTCCAAGCAGCAGTGAAAACAGTAGGAAAGTCAGAGTCTTCAAAACCACATCCATTCCAGAATGTGCTAGAACATAATGGCTGCTGATAACAAAAACAGAGAATCCTCCCTTTGGAAGAAATGCACTGAACAACTCAGATATGAGGATATGGGCAGTTTATTACCGGAAAGACAGAGGAGTTAGATAGGCAAAAACAGCCAGCCCCTGACTTATAATCACCAAATTACCAGTCACCTGCAAGGGCAAATGGTTATTTCCCAGCCTCAGGTCTCAACTCCCATCCTTTTTACCTTGGAAGTTATTCCCCTGAATGAAGAGGCAAACCAGAAGGTACAAAGAGAGTTTTGCCTTTGTTTATTCTTCCTTCAAACATTTGCTAAAATGTAAACACTTATTTTTCAAGTATGTTGTATTTCTGGTTTTGTGTTTTCCACAAGTCACTGCTCTAGTCTCTAAGATCCTCCCACTGTCACATTGGTAACAGGTTCCTCTCCATCTTGGGGACATGTCTGGAGCTCATCCGAGAGGCCCTGGGCAGCTGCGCCATCTTGTTAGCTGTTACGCGTCTACTTTCTTCAATCAAAATAAATGTTTAGTGTCACACCAGATTTCCTTAACAAAACCTCTCATCTTACCTAAGTTGCTATCTTTTTAGTGTCTTTAATCAGAGAGTCATACCTACATTTTTTCAGAACTTAAAGAAAATTATTTTCACAACCTCTACATCTGTCAATGTGCAGTTTTCCAGCCCTTTTTCATATTAAAATCTAGGATGAACAGGAATTTTTCCTACGGTTCCATTAGTTTTCACCTTCTTGACTATTCTTCTTTATTAATCCAAACAACAGGCCAAAACAGTTTCTTCTAAACCTACACACTTCAGCCTCCCTTGATTACCCACATACACAGGCAATACACACATACAAACATGCACACACATATATACATACACACATTGCTCTGGGTTCTATGATATCCCTAGGCTACCCCAAAACAAATTTTCTTGACTGTGCCCAAATGTTTGGGGTCAATCATGGAAAAAAAATGGGCCACTCATGCCCTGACCGGTTTGGCTTAGTGGATAGGGCATTGGCCTGTGGACTGAAGGGTCCCGGGTTTGATTCCGATCAAGGGCATGTACCTTGGTTGCGGGCACATCCCCAGTTGGGGGTGTGCAGGAGGCAGCTGATCGTTTCTCTCTCATCAATGTTTCTGACTCTCTATCCCTCTCCCTTCCTATCTGTAAAAAATCAATAAAATATATATTTTTTAAAAAATGGGCCACTCAGGTTCTTAGTATCTGTAACCTCACAAATAGAATCAGATTTTTTTCAAGTCCACTAAAGAATGCATCAGATTCGATGCTATGTTCTGCAGAGTGAAATTTCCAGCAGAGTGCCTCATATCATATCTGCTTTGCCTTAATTCTTCCATTGCTGTAACCTGAATTGTAAAAGCTTACTCCAAAAACTCTATCTGTTCAGGCAGCCTTCAGTTTAATAAGAAGAATACATATTTTTCCCTTTGCAAAATATTGTATGTGCATACATACATCATATATATACACGAGCATATATATGCATAGGTATGATTACATGATACATATGATTTTTGAAATTGTAACTTTACATTTTCAGAAATATTGTTCTGTTTAGTGTAAGCAGCTGTTGGTGACAAAGACTATCCAAGAGCTCTTCTGAGCTTCTTTGTCTCTTTTCCTGGTCAATCCAAACTTAACACTTACATTTAATAGTAATTCAGTATGAGCATGGAAATGCCTCTCCACCCATCCTTGAGTGTAGAGCAGTAAAAGATAAAAAGTTACGATAGTATTCTGGTCTTGAGAAAATCAGAATGCCTATTTATTTCTCTTTTTGTGAAAGTGCACTTGAAAAGTAAAACGTGAAACCCTACCCCAGCGCGAGATTAAAAGCAAAGGGAGATTTTCCTCATAACTACAAATGATCTACACGGAGAGGACAAGTAATGATAAGTTTTTGAAAATGATAAGATTGTAGCAATCCGAAGCACTGCAAGAAATTGGCAAATTATAAAACGACCAGAATGAGCCTCAGCAAAGCTCTAATTTTGCAGGCTCTCCAGACCCAGGAAAAGGAGGGGATGCAGGCAGCAGGAAAGCTTTTCTTCTTTCCAGGGTGGCCAGACCTTCTAAATCATGAGATACAAGAGGGTAGTTATGTGGTCGAGGTCGGAGAGAGTTACTGATAATGGCCGCAGAGCACAGGGCAGTTGAGATATCTGTCAACTCATTTCCATCATTGTTTTACGGACACAAAATCCTGCTGGCTTTATTGAATGTGGAAACTGCCAGCGTGAAGTGCACAATCACAGGGTCTGCAGAAGTGACCTCCACCATTGACTAGATAGCCTCCTTTAAAACAAGGTTCCAGGTTCCAGGGATCAGGCAAAGTGATGCCAGTTTAAAGAATGGGACCTTCATCGTCAAGTGAGACTCTGGAGGCACCTGGAAGCTAATGGTCATCTGTTGGTAACTAACTCCTTGACATCTACAGACCAGAATTCTGTCCTGGTTTAAAATCCCTTATTCCTTTACAAAGAAACTACGTGCAAATAAAATCCAAATAACAAACCTGGGATGTAGCCAAATGTCATATATACTTTGTAGATCTATTAAGACCCATGCAAAAACAAAATTTGAAAGGTATTTGGGGTTTCTTGGTCATAGTCATGAAAGAATGGACCATTAGAGATTCTAAAACACCATGACCTCCTGTTTAGATCAGATTTTCCCTCTACCAGACAGCTGGTTAGGAGTCCACCCTTCTCTACACTGCCAGATGTGCTAGCCCCAAAGACCCACTTCCCACTGTTCCACACTGAACCTTCCTGACTTCTGATGTAGTCACTTGACTGTGTTCCCATAGTCGGCCTCTCTGTCTCTCCTTCACACACCAGGCCCTTTCCCTGCCTGGACTCAGGGCTTCTTAAGGCTACCCCAGCCTCTTGCAGCTAAGCCTTCTGCACGTGACAAGGACAGAACAATACAGTTCTTCTAGGAAAGTGCTAATTACTGTTTCTTCCTTGTTCACTATAACCTACTGGCTATCATTATAAAGTCTTCATTGCTAGTTATTTTCCAAATATGAATATTGCTTACTTTTTTCTTTATTTTTGTTGTTAAAGACATAAGTACTTAGCTTAACACAGTACATATGGTAAAATGAGCTTTATACCAAACTGCATATCTTACTTTGGTCATTCTTTCTTGATAGCAAGCACAGCATACCTCTTAAAAGATCTCTAACCTCTTCCATTCAGTCAGTGTCATTGATTTAGTCATTCAACAAACATCTATCCCTTCCATTTTCTCAGTTTTTGCATTCTAAAATATCTTGTCCAATAGAGTTTTTCTGTGGTTGGTGAGTCATAACTAATACTTTCTATTTTTCCAATTATTTCAATGCAAACATTTCCAAACTGCTTTTATTTCCATTGATTTTTCACACATATTTACCCTTTCTCATTCTAAATAATGGATTTTTCTTGTTCTCTATGCCTATGTTTAAATATTTCCTTTATTTGTTATATGTACCTTGCCTTTGCAAAATAATTATGGCTACCGCGTGTAATTATGGTTTAATCACTGCATCCATTCTGTTCAATGATCCCTTTACTAAGTGGAATTACATGTCGAGTTAACACCCTTATCAACTGTTAGTTTTCAAAGAATAAGCTATGCAGTCTTGCTGAGTTTTTCCCAGCACTTGCCTTTTCCAGAATAAAGTATTCTTCCAGAGTGAATGGTTTACAAAAATCTGACAGCAATTCAGTCAGAGAGAAAAAATGAAAACTCTGTATTTTAGCTATGTTGCAGGCAAGAAAGAACTGTGAAACTGAATCTATCTTCAAAACAGAAATCGACTGACTTTTTAAAGACATTAAATGGTTCACCTTTTAAGATTCAACTTTTTAAGATGTATTTTAATTGAATTTTTGAAATAACAACTCCTGTCCCTCCAAAGGCTGCTGTTTTCTTTCAGGTATTTTGCTCTGAAGAAACTTTATTGGAAATAAATAAAATGAATTTGTAATTTCTACTTTAACTTTGATTTTCCTCTTATCACCTCAAATTCTCTTCTAAAAATAGAGTGTAAATGAATCAGTAAATAGAATAATATCTTCATTATTAATATTTATTTTTAAGTTCCTATGTGCTGGGTACTCTGTTAAAGTGTATACATGGATCATCACCTTTAATCCACAGACAAAATGATGTTGCTCTCATTATTATCTTCATTTTACAGATGAGATAACAGGTTTTTAAAAGGTTAGATGACTTCCCAAAGTCACACAAGTACTGTGATTCTAGCATCAATAATAAGTGACCTCATTCGAACCCACACACTGATGAGGTCTGCGAACGTTTGGGTAATATAAGTTAAATAGCATTTCCCAAAGTCATCAAGGAAAAATCAGGAGCTATCGCCTTACATTCACTAAGAAATGGGAACCTCACACTGTGTGCACACTTCAGTGCCTGCCACCATCACCATGGTTGCAATGTTCCTCAAAAGACTTTTAGGGAAATCACAGCATGTGAGGACTTTAAATCACTCTGGTCTCTATCTACAGTCCATTAATACTTCCTGGATGCTCTATTAACATTTTTTTATTATAACCAAAGGGTTTTCTAACAATCCTATACAATAAAAGGCTAACATGCAAATCGACCGAATGGCGGAATGACCGGTCACTATGATGCGCACTGACCACCAGGGGGCAGATGCTCAATGCGGGAGCTGCCCCCTGGTGGTCAGTGCGCTCCCACAGGGGGAACACGGCTCAGCCAGAAGCCGGGCTTACGGCTGGAGAGTGCAGCGGCAGTGGTAGGAGCCTCTCCGGCCTCCACAGCAGGGCTAAGGGATCCCGAACTGCAAGAGGGCATAGGCCGGGCTGAGGGACCACCACAATCCCAGTGCATAAATGTCATGCACCAGTCCTCTAGTTAGATTATAAGCAAGAAAAACCAGCCATAATTTTGCAAACTTCAACCAACATCCTTTTCATTTGCTGTGTCACAAGTAAACCACAAATCCATCATATGTATGTATGTGTGCGTATATATGTAAGTGTAATATAGATCATATTTTATGATATATTATACAATATATTGTGTATAATAGCAAGAACAGTTTATTATTTTTACATCTTTTAAAAATATGAACTATTTATAGACTTTTATCATAAGATATGTGTGTATGCCTTTTAATGTAAACTCTTTTATTCAACATGATCTAAAAGTAAAATATTTTTGAATAATCTATATTTTGCTTAGGAAGTCACCATACATGTCACAGAAATTAGCTGTGCTCAAAGAATTCAAAAACAATAAACATCAAAACTCATTAAGACTTAATTTAAGGATTTTGCAGTGTCTCAGGCTTGTGATACAGATTAATAGCATCATTTCCTCAATAAACTACAATTATGTCAATTAATGAAAATTTTCTGGTAACAAGATGCTGAAACAGACATTTTATTGCTTATACACACACATACATACACACACAATGTATATACCAGCAAATGAAATAAAGGAGGTAGTTTAAGCTCCATTTCTCCAGCAAACTCTCAGTAAAATAATTCACATTATTTGTAGCCTGGTTGCCATAAAACTTTCAACAGCTGAATAAATATCTGAGTGCTGCCCTGTCTTTGTTTCAATTTACTTGCATAGCTGTGAGCCCCCTTCCACTGCCCCTAGATAGACCTCCAGGATCCCAGTTCCTAGTAGCGTTAATAGGAGTTGAGTGCTTAATTTCCTGCGAGCTGCATATAAAAGCACCCTTATGTGTCAGGCTCCAAAAGCACAATATGAAAAGGAGAAAACACTGGTTTTATATGGAATCCTTCATATACAAATTATTCCAAAGAGCTTTACAAACAATGAATTTGAAACCAGTAGTTCAGGGATTGTGTAAACAAAAGCGTCAGCCATTGAGTGCTCAGCAATAACTCACACAGAGGTCTCCTTGAAATGTCAAAAAGTATATATCTTCCCCAGTATTCCTTCCCAAAACACAGTGTGTGCATATGATGCTTGCTGTCAATCACAGAACTCCACTCACACTTAATACAAGGAAAGTGAAAGTTCCTTATTTAAAGGATTGATGCAATAACTTGTACGGGAATGTCCCACAGGGAAAACATGGTGTGCAATGTTAACTTAATTTAGTTGGCACCAGGTCACCAGACCCATGGATTGCTGCTGGGTAGGGCTTAAATATGACTCATCATGTTTACCCTCAGCCCCATTGCCCCCAAACCCTCCCCACCCACAAAGACTCCTAAATATCAGTCTTGAACAGCAAAGAGTACTTTAATACTTACCTTACACTCAACATATTCCCTGTCCTCCTTTTCCTGTTACTCACTTCATCTTATGAGTTGTGTTCATATCTTCTTCGCCAAATTAATAGTTTCTTTAAAATCCTGTGTTGTTATTTCTGTAGCCAACCCTCTTCACCACTCCCCTCAGCTAACAGCATGTACCCAAGTTCTACCTGATGAACAGGCTCCCAATGAAAGTTGACAAAATAACAAGCAGTAAAGTTATTCCAGAGCATAGACATCAAAAGAAAGTTACACTTTATATCTTCAGTTTTTACAGAGCATGTATATAGATCACTACAAGAATAACTCTTTTTCTTTTTTTTTCTTTTTTTTTAAATATATTTTATTGATTTTTTACAGAGAAGAAGGGAGAGGGATATATAGTATCAACACTGAATTAGAACATGCTAGCAACTGTAACAGGCAAACATTAAAATCTAGTGGTTTAACAAGATAGAAATTCATTCTTGCCTTCACAAATTTCAATTGGGTGTTCTGATTAGTGGGGTGGTTTTCTTCCTTGTGGTGATTCAATGATATAGGCACCTTCCATCTTGTGACTCTGCCATTCCCTAGTCTTCTGTTGGATCTTCATTGGCCAGCAGATCAGGAAAGAGAGAGAGCAGGGAGCAAGGAGGATTGTGAGGGCAGTGCTTAAGGTCCTGGCTTGGAAAAGGTGTCCCCCACTCCCTCGCACATCCCATTGGCCAGCACTCAAGTCACATGGCCACACCTAATTGAAAGGGAGCTTTAGTCTGGTTGTGTGCCCAGGAGGAAGAAGGCTTCAGTGATCACACATTAGTTTTGTCTCTCCCACCACCACCTCATGACCCTCCAGGGAAATTGTTCCTGAACAAACCTCAGGGCTAATTTAAGACTGAAGTAATTTAGACACTAATTAACTCACTATGAGTTATCAACTGTTGATATTATCTCCTATCAACCATAAGCTGTCCTCCTCATTTCCTCATCCTTATCAGCATGAAGCAATGAGGTCTTCTAGCTGGATAATTTTTGGGTTGGAGAGGAGGGAGGGAAAGCTTTAGATTTTCAGGTCAATTGTTTCTGTCATAGGGAGTTGTACAAAAAAGGAGTCACTAAACCAAGGCTGGCCTGGCCCTCTGAGGCTGAGTTATAGTTGCATACAGTACCGGGAAGTGCCCCGGGACTTAACATAATTACTCCACCTCCCAAATCCCAGCCCTGCCCCTCACTAGGGACTTCTGCCCACACTCTCTTCAGTTCTGTGTTGGACTGTCAAGTGGAATTTAGGCAGCCTCTGTTCTGCCAGGCCAGGAATAAAATCATTTCTCCATGATCAAAGACCTCCTTACCCTGTCTTCCTCTGGGTCTGAATCCCTGATTACCTGAAGACCTCCTCCTTATCTCATGATAAAAACCATTGTATACAAGAGTTCTGAAGCCAATCACTATGTCTTCTTGAAGGTTACAGGTTTTATGCTCAAAATAAAAAAAAAAAATTAATTTTCATATTATATTGCTCAATCAGTCATAACTTTGTATTGTAAAATTTATCTTCTCCAGATACTAACCCCAGCCTTAGTTTGATGACAGCTTTGAGTGGAATTTTTCTTCTGTCAAAAATATTCTCAAAGCATTAGAGACCCAAAAGGTTTGGTGCCAATATTATATAGACTATTTGCTTAGTTCACCCTTTTGCAACTGCTTCCTTCAGGCAATATAGTGTAGTGGTTAAGAGTACAATTCTGGAACCAGACTGACTATGTCCAAATGTCAGCTCTGTCAATTATTATGACAGGTCCATGTGACCTTTAGCCAATTGCTTAGTTTTCACATACCCCAGTTTCTACTTATATATTACTAGAGGCCCAGTGTACGAAATTCGTGCACTAGGGCGGGGGGTCTCTCACCTCAGCCTGCACCCTCACGCAGTCCAGGCCCTCAGGGGATGTCCAACTGACAGCTTAGGCCCGCTCCCCACAAGGAACGGGCCTAAACCAGCAGTCGGACATCCTTAGCGCTGCCGCAGAGGTGGGAGAGGCTCCCGCCACTGCCATTGTGTTTGCCAGCCATGAGCATGGTTCAGGGCTTCTGACTGAGTGCACTGACCACCAGGGGGCAGCTCCTGCATTGAGCATATGCCCCCTGGTGGTAAGTGTGCATCATAGCAACTGGTTGTTCTGCCATTTGGTTGATTTGCATATTACCCTTTTATTATAGAGGATAGGAATAATAATAATACCTACCTCATGGTTTATTAAACATTAAACAAATTAATACATATGGAGTATGGAGAACAGGGTTTGACACATAGTAAATATTCACTACCATAATTATAAGCTAGAGTTTACCATTTGTTCACTAGGTAATAAACATGGTTGCCCTAAAACAAAAATCGCAACTCTGAGCTATAAATAAATATACCAAGGATATAGATTCTTTCTGACCTCATAAATGTTGAGCAAGGCCTTCAATCTCTTCCTTCTATGAACAGCCTCATTACCTCACCCCACAGTAATATACAATATTATCATTTTTCTGTGTCATGAGGTGACAAAACAGAAAAGCACTCCCTCAGAAGTTCCTAGCAAGACTATAATCAAAAAAAGAAGATCTCATTCTATTAAAGTTGAAACAAAACAAGCAAGGATGCACTCACCCAATTTTCCACTACATCAAGGCCATTAACTTCTGACCCAAGTTTCTGAGAAATCTTTCACAGGGCAGAGGATCACACTAGAAAAGACGAGAGGATGCCAGAATTTCTTAAGCATTGACCTGAAAATTTCTACCAGTGGTTCCTAAACTTGGAATTATGGACACTGTCTGACAAAAGGCGACTCACAACAGGTACACATTTCCATTCTTGGGAGTAACAGAATCCACCCTGAGCCTGACTGGTTTCCATCAGAACACTCAGTGCTCTCTCTACTACACTTGGAGAAGTCTGACACTCCCAACCCTAGAATCTGCAAGCTAACTGGCCCCTCTCAGCTCACATGGAAAGCTATGTCCTTTAAATTCCCAGCCCTGTCTGGTTTCCAACATCATTCATGGAGTAGACAAATTCAGGCAGTGGCTCTAGCTACCTATATGTCAAACAATTTTTTAAAAAACGATGTACACCAATCATGCCCATAGCTGTGGGACAGTAATGTTAAGACAAGGATTTGTATAACAAAATAAAGAATTTTAACAGACATTTAAGAGTCACTCCAGTTACTGTTTCAAAGTCCAACTCTGACTTCTTCCAGGTCCTTTTAAAATTAGTCCTTCAGCAAGTCATCCCACAACATAAGTGATGGAAGTAATACTTACCACCTCAAGTCCACTGTGCAAAAACATATTTTGCTGAAATCAACCATCATAATGCTTTGGGTTTTACAAATACCTTACAATTTAAATGATGCTTTCATGTGTTTTGATCGTAGGAGAAAAAAAACAAAAATCCAGGAAACTTCTTCCATATTCAGGTTCCTCCCACTTCTAGCTCCCCCTAGTCAGATGGGACTTAATTTTGGAGGGGACAATGTTGAGACTCTTCCTGGAGTCCAAACACCAAAAGGGATTTTTCCTTCTATTATAAATAATCATTATATTAACAGAAAGCAGTATCATTGTCTGAGCTCTAACTATGTGCCAAGAAAATGGCTCTAATAGTTTCTCTGCCTTCCTCACTAAGACATAAACCGAGTGTCCTTTGAAGGACAAAGATTCACATTTTCTTGATGAAGCAGCTTGAAACTTCCTTGAGATACCTAATTAATCTCTAAATCCCTAATGACACATAGTAGGTATTGAATAAGCTTTTGATAAATTAATTCTTTAAATAATTAGTATAATTATCTGCTCCAAGCTCTTCCAAAATTGATGTCCCAGTGAAATATGTTCAATATTTCCCACTTACAGTTATTGAGATTTACAATCAAGACACAAATCAACTGGGGAGTTAGTTCAAACACAAATCAAAACATTGTTTCTCCATGATTTTAATTTTCAATCTAATACCAATAGCTCATATAGCTCATTAGTTTTTAATATGTAGGATAATTATGCATTTTGAATTTTGAGTTGTCCATCAGTTTTTATACTGTGCATTTTTGTTATGATGAATGGTTTACTCAAAGCTGGCATAGTTAATGCACCTGATCAGAAAAGTGAATGTACTTCACCAGTTTATCACTTAGTACTTTTAAATTAGAATTTTCAATCAGTTCCACCTTAAAAATGTATCTAGACTTTTTTGTTTTCAACCCTTGCAGTTCCCGAGAAATGTGTTTAAAATAATTATTTTAATAACTTAATGGGTTTGATAATTTATGTCTGAGTGAAATTTAGTTACCAATTTCACACAAGTACCCTTAATGCTTACTAATGCTGTGTTACCATGGGCAAATCAGAGAGATCTAATTTATCTGCTTAAATTTGTCTCTCTCTTGGCATTTTAAAGTCTTGTTTGACTTTGACTTTTTATGTTAATTCTTATGGTTTATTTGCACAAAACCATTCTAATATTTTTACAATTTGCACACTACTATTATTTACATAAACATCATGTTATCAGATAATGATTGAAGGCAAAATTAGTTTCACCAATATTTGCAATGAAGTATATACCATTATTTGCAGATTTTTATAATTTTAATGAAAACATGTATATTGCCATTTTTGTAGGTCAAAACAATCTAATATTAGAATTTTGTGTGGTTTGATCTAATACAAGAACACATCCTAGCCTTAAATTACAGCAGCTTACTTTTTTTAATTCGGGGAGGCAGCAGGGAAGAGCAGAAAGAATATAAATAAGGAGTTAGTCAAAACATAGCTTTGAATCTCAGCTCTGCATACATACTAGCTCTGTGACCTTGTAAAACTTATTAACTTCTCTGAGCCCTTAATTTACTCACTTATCAAATAGTAATTATTACCTGGAAAGTTATCATAAGATTTAAATAAAAACACATATTAATCACCAAACACATTGTCTAGAAGAAAATATTCGACAAATAATTTGTCTTTCCTCTTTCTTCTTTTTTTCTAAATGCAAATCCAATTGGCTCTAAAAACTATAGTCTGAAGGGAAATTGACAAATTGATCAAATAAGCATATCTAATTTGTTGTATCAGTAGCGTGTGTGTGTGTGTGTGTGTGTGTGCGCGCGCGCACATGCGCACGCCCATGCATACGTGGGCAAGTGTGGTGAGATGAGCTACATGTCACACTATAATTCAATTGGCTTTTCTGGCAAGAGTTGATCTTATTAAATGCCTCCAATTTATTTTTATCTCAAGTGTACATTCAGGAAAATTTTCATTTTTGTTACAAAAAGACTGTTTTATAAATTATTAATCATTTAGCAAATTCATTAGATTATGTCAGGGTTACTAACAGCTTTTGAAATATATTAGCTACCTGAATTTTACTACCATGACACTATCACAGAAAACTGGAGATCTTTTTCCCTTTCAAATTTCCAAATGATTTCCTACTGTTCACTTTGAGAAACTAGTGGGCAGCAAATTTCAGTCCTTCCTCAACTGGAATTTTCCTTTCTTTTAGACACCCACTAAGAATTTGTATCACGTCTGCCAGTAATTTGAAAATCTATGACTGTAGAAAAAAATGGTATTTTAAATTATTTCTATTTTTCCAAAATTGCTTTCAAAGAAGGCACAATGAAAAGAGTAGCAATTTTTTAACATACCAGTGTTCACAGGGCCAAATGCTTTGTTTGTAGCTTTGGATTCTTTGTAAAAAAAAAAAAAAAAGCAAGAAAGAAAAGAAAAGAAAAAGAAAGAGAGAAAAGAAAAAATATGTCCAGTTTTATTTCTGAGTTTTACTGAAACCTTACCAAGTTCTTGGTGCAGGCTTCATTGCTTTATATAGTCCCTGTTTTGTTCTTTGATCTCCTGCTGTAGTCCTCCAGAGTTAAAGCGGAGGTCGGAACTAAACCCTGCTCAATCCTGACTTTAAAGAATGAGAAGCTAGAGGCAGTTAAAACTGTAAGAGCAAAAATATTCAAAGCACTTATACCTTATTGATCAAGTTTTAAATTCTAGTTACTATTTGAAAGAAGGAATTATCCTTTTATTGACATTATGTTTAAATTATCTAGTGTTGATATTTTTCTTCTTTATGGTTAAGATTAGAGTGTTACTTCATTTAACCCAAGACATGTTCAAGAACAACAACAGAAGTGATCTTTAGATAAAACATGGAACTATGCTACCAAAAACTGTTATTGACCTCCCATTGCACCTAAACAAAATCTAAATTCCTTCCTATGGGTTGGGGCCATTTGGCTGCCCTCCAACTAAATTCCCTTCCTATGTGGTAGCAGATCCCTATTTTGTGAGTCTTCCTGAGGCCAAGCGTCCATATATTTCTTCTCTTTTTGCCCCAGCTGGGGCACACAGCCATGACCTATGCTTGGCCAGTTGGTTCCCTCCAGGTGGGATTCCGAATCCCAGGAGAAGGCCATAAAGCTGGGGAGATAGGTAAGAAATTCTTCCTTATGGACATCCATTAACAGCATTAACTGTCCAGTGGAGGCACAAACACCAGCATTATCCTAAAGAGACAGTTTCTCCTTTTGCCCTTCCTTAGTTCCTGCTCATTTTCCAAGCCTATTTCTCCATGTTTTTCACAATTACGGGAGCTATCCACTACATTACAATGAACTTGCTACTTAGGATAGCCATGATTGCTTTCCATTATTTGCAACTGGCACCTGGCTTATGAATCTTTATTTTTACCAACTCACTCAATTATGTTGACTGCTGTCAGGTTCACTGAACTTTTTCAGTTCCTCAAACATCTCTTTCCTCATCTCTTTCCTCCTTTGTACATTCTGTTCCCTCTGCTGAGAGCTCTTTTTTCCCTGCTTACTAGTACATGGCTAGCTCCTCTTCTTGTTTTAAGTCTTCCTTCAAATGTCACTAATGCAGAGAGATGGCCCTGTGGGATAGAGATGATCCTATGCCCATGTTGCATCCTCCTTGTCTCCTCTTCTTCCTTCACTTGCATATTAGTCCATTACTTGCCAATTCTTAATTTCTGGGGAGCATACAAAGAATAAACCACATATTCTTGAGATCATAAAATGAAGAAAAAGCTAAAATTGTATATCTGTACCATTATCATTTAAACTCGGCATATATTGCATGCAGAGTGTATATCATTTTGAACATGAAGTTTAATGTTAATAAAGGTGTAAATATCACACTTTGCATAAATTTTATTCCCACAACATGTCAGGCATAATCCTCAAGCCATAAGATAAATTATCTGAAGAGTCATGTTTGAACAAAAGGAAACTGAAAACTTAGAGATATTTGAAATTCTAAAACTCAGAATGTAGGATTTAATCTGAATGTTATAAACTTTATGCCAAAGAACATTTTCTTGATATTTATTATAATGCCAATAAAACATAAGACTGATGTCTCAAAATTTTTTTAGCTTTTTTATATAAGCAAGCTTAAAAGAACTTCTGCTGGTTTTTGTTAAAGCAACAGTATTATAAGATTCTTATATTTTCCCTATGTGTAGGGACATTAAAATAAATATTTCCTTACTATAAATTGGAAACCCTGAGACTTGGGGAGCACTGAATTAATCTATGCTGAAGAAGCAAGTAAAGATGACAGCGGAGATTGAAAGATCACCGTGGCTTCCTTGAGACCCCTGTGTGGTGGATATATATCATAAATATGATATGTATATTATATATGTACTGTGGGACTTGAGCATAGAGCCTTCTGAGAAAGGCACAATAGCAATCGGCAATAGGCATGCTAAAGAGCATGATACTTGGGCACAATGCCCATTTGTGGAATAAAAAAAAAAATTCTTTTCCTCCCTGGAGCAGCAGGAATAGTGCCACCATACTTTGTCAATTCCACTTCACATTATTGTGCTCTTCACCCCTTCATTAAAGCACTGGTATGCAAGTGATCATTCCTATTAATAGGCTCTCCACTATCAGAAGTGGGCCTCTTTCATTTTTCACCAAATTATGAAATAGCTTCCCATTATAACTTATGTTCTATATACTCCAGCCAAGACTTTTCTCTCATCTTAAAATGCTCTGCTTTAAATGGGCCTCTAATGTATAATTTTATTGTTTGAGCATTTCATTTTCTTTTTGATTTATGTTTCTTTATAGCTGGTTAGACAGCTCTTTGTGATCTTTTGATGAAAGATTCTACATAAATAAAATTGACTGAGAAGAGGGACCTGATGGTAGCGCTGGAGAATGCTCTCTGCACTCTGCAAACTTAAGATCAAGATTCAAGTCTCAAATTAAAGATTCAAAGAAGGCTTTAGCTTTTCTTCTTTCTATTTTTATGTTAAAAATTCAGATTAATATTGCTAATTTTGTTCTCTGCTATATACTGTCTGGAGGGATCATGTTGGGTTTTTTTTAACCAAAATGTATTGAAATTTCAAGGGTAGAAGAAGTAAATAATTATAATGAGTATGCTGAATGTAGCACTGCTTAGCCTTTAAAATTCCAACTTAAAAATATATACAGTTGATATTTAGGACAGACTATCAAATAGACGTCAGTCTTTTGCTAACCAATAGTTAACAGAACACCTTGAAGTCTTTATGTTATTTCCAAAACCTTTTAAATAGTTTTAAAAATATTTTCCTATTTATATTCTACATTTTTTTATCCCAGGATATCAAGTACTTTTAATGGTCAGTGAATTACTGAGGTAACCTAAGAAAATTCCTTTTCCTTACTGTTTTTTCAGATACTCATAAATGCTTTGATGGCTGACTGATTTTTTTTATCTTTCATCTACTATGCTCAGTCAATAGAATCTGCCTTGCCCAGTGCAAAGATCTGAATTTTTTAGTGAACTTAAGAAAAATAGTACATACATGTTATAGTTTATTTTTAGGCTTTTTTCTAATGACAACTTTCAATTTTAAGTAATAGAAACAGCTGTGGGAGCTGAAGGGGATGAATGGAAGGATAGATAGACAGTTGTGATCAAAGAGAGGAAGGGTAGGGCAGTGAACAAAATGTTTAAAATATTAACTTTTTTCTCTTTCTGTAATTTTTTCCCTCTCTCTTATGTTTCCTTCACCCAACACACACAACACTGTTGCATTCATTACTTGGGGAAGGAATGTTATCATATAAAGCAGAAAAAAATGGCTTTGCATTTCAAAAGCCTCGTTTCTGATGGAACTCAGGATATAAACACAAAATTGGGAGAGAAGACCTAAAGAGAAAGAACTAGGCTACCGCACCCTGTGGCCAGGTAAAATATTCCTATACTGAAAGAGGGATGCTGAGGGGGAAGGAAACTGGGTAGGGAGAAATGGGTGGGAATGAGTAGACTCTACCACACGGAAAAGAAAAATTTAAAGTAGAAATTACATTCAGGAATGAATTTGCAGCCTTAAATTCAGCCTGCCAGACTGAAGTTATCTTGGCGGAAGTGGAACGCTGCCTTGGTATCTAGAGATCCAGGATGGATATGCCACTAGGTAGCTGATATCAAATGGCAAAGGACAGTATTGCAGATCATGGAGAAAAAGAAACTATGAGTCAGAAGAATCCAAAAAGTTATGAGTGGGAACACACCTAAGGACAAAGGTGAAGATGAAGATAAGGACATTGACAGGAAGTAAGTAGGGAGTGGGTGGAAGAAAATGGTGACAAAGGTGTATAGATCCATGACTGGAATAAGACTCTTTAGGAGGGGAGAGCAGGGGAGAGCAGTCAACAGCAGAAATAGAGCAAGCATTTCAAATAAAGAGAAACACAGAAAAGATGTCAAATGAAATGCCCTGAAGTTCAAGGCTACCAATACCAACCCCAACAATCAGAATAAGTGAGCACTAGTGTAATCTACCACAGGCAGAGAAAGTTGGCAGGAAGCAAAAGAGAGACTTGAGCCAGGAAGTCAAGGGAGAAGGGTGTAAATCCATGTGAACTGGCAGGGTTTGGGAGGGTGTGAGAAGTCTGGGATGGGGAAAAGCAAAATGGAAAGGCATGTTAGAAAACAAGTCTTGGGGAGCAGGTAAAAAAGGTGTCATTTATAAATAAATTGGAGTAGCTAAAATAGGACATATTGGGTTAATAGAAAAGAGGCATAAATGATGATACATAGGCCAAGGAAAATATATTTTTTTATTTATTCAAAAAGATATCTTGACCCCTGTGATCCCCAGAATTATGCTCAAAGCTGGGAAAACAAGCAAAATAAGACATATGTTGGATTTCCCGGAGGCTATGACACAGGGGAAGAGAGATGGAGGACAGAACAGTAAATCAGTGATAGTGTTCATAGGATAAAAAAGTGCTGTTGTAGCTTGAGGAAGAAAAAGGTGTGCACACATGTACAGCATGCACGCATGTACGTATATACACATGCAAACACACATACACACTCACAAACATAATCTAAGCTAGATGCCATTTTCCTCATTTGTAGAAAAATTAATATCAGAGACTTAAGAAATGATTCATGAAAAGTAGCTCTGTGAATTTACCTTTATCCACTTGATCAGACATATAGGCCCATTGAATGTTCATTACTCTTAAAAAGCAAATAAGGCCCGGACATGATGGCTCAGAGATAGACATTTCTGGTAGTAATATTTTTCTGATATGTCTCCTCAGGCAAGGGAAACAAAAGAAAAAATAAACAAATAGGACTACATCAAACTAAAAAGCTTTTTCACAGCAAAGGAAGCAATACACAAAATGAAAAGACAACCTATTGAATGGGAGAACATATTGGCCAATGATACATCTCATAAGGGTTAATTTTCAAAACTTATAAATAAATATACAGCCCTAGCTGGTTTGACTCAGTGTATAGAGCGTCGGCCTGTAGACTCAAGGGTTCCGGGTTCAATTCCCGTCAAGGGCACATGCCCAGGTTGCGGGCTCTGTCCCCAATAGGGGGCATGCAGGAGGCAGCCAGTCAATGATTCCCTCTCATCATTGATGTTTCTATCTCTCCCTTCATCTCTGAAATCAATAAAAATATATTTAAAAATAAAAGAACTATACAACTCAACACCAAGAAAACAAATAATCCAATCCAAAAATAGGCAAAATACCTGAAGAGACACTTCTCCAAAAATGACATACATACAAATGGCCAATAGACAGACGAAAAGATGCTCAACATCACTAATCATCAGATAAATGCAAAGTAAAGCCACAATGTAATATCACCTCATGCCTGTCAGTATAGCTATCATCAATAAATCAACAAACAAGTGTTGGTAAGGATGTGGGGACACGGGAACCTTCATGCACTGTTGATGGAAAAGTAGATTGGTGCAGCCACTGGAGAAAGCAGTATGGAGTATCCTCAAAAAATTAAATATGGAATTGCCTTGTGACCCAGTAATCAAAAAATTAAAAATGGAACTGCCTTGTGACCCAGTATTCCCACTTTGGGGAATATATCCAAAGAAATCCAAAACACTAATTCAAAAGATTGTGTGCACTCCTATGTTCATAGCAGTGCTATTTACAATAGCCAAGACTTTGGAAGCAACCCAAGTGCCCATCAATAGATAAGTGGATACAAATACTGTGGTACATTTACACAACAAAATACTACTTGGTCATAAAAAGGGAAGGAAATCTAACCTTTTGTGACAGCATGGATGGACCTGGAGAGTAGTAAGCCAAGTCAAATAAGGCAGTCAGAGAAAGACAAATACCAGATGATTTCACCTACATGTGGATTCTAATGAATACAATTAACAAATAAAATAAAAACAGACTCATAGATACCGAGAACAGACTGACAGCTATTAGAGGGGGTTAGGTGAAAAAGGTGAAGGGATTAAGAAAAAAAAATAGACACAGCCAGCAGTATGGTGAGTGCCAGAGGGAAAGGGGGGTGGGCAGAGGTGGAAGAGGGCAAAGGAGGAATAAATGGTGGCGGAAAGAGACTTGACTCGAGTGGTGAGTGAACAATGCCATATACAGACGTTGTGTTATAGAGTTGTGTGCACTTGAAATCTGTATGGTTTTATTAACCAATGTCACCCCAATAAATTCAATTTTAAAAAAAGAAAGAAAAAATTTCTCACCACTTCAAGTCCTTATGGATCTACACAGTATTCATAAATAAATGTATTTTTCTATACCTACTGCCTAATTTTCAATAAGCCAGCCCTGATTTTCTTTATGCCTTCAGTTTATAGGCCAGTGCTTATTTTCGTGGCTGATTAATGGTTCTGATTAGTCCTCCAAGCAGGAAATCCAATATCCCTTAGGGGAACCCTAAAGATGCAGATGACCATGAATTCAAGGAAGCCTATTCACAACAAAAATCAATGGAGAAAAGAGGCAATGTTAGCGTAGACAACAGTTCTACCAGTTTCTAAATGCAAGTGCTCAGACCGAGGGAGTGGAGGGAGGCCGGGGATAACAGAGAATGTATTCAGAATACCAAATTGCAGCTTCATCACTCTAAAAGCCAGTTTTAACAACTCCGTTCCCAATGTCGAAATTTAAAGCTTCCTTTTTGTGAATTTTGGCTGGTTTATAGGCCTGAAAGAAAACTTCACCCTCTCAGAGACTGACGGCCTCCTGGACTGCATGTGTGTCCAGGGGCCGAGAGGGCTTGATATCACAGAAGCCACATTACAGCCACAGCACAGGTACTGTTAGAATAGTTTCAAGGCCATGGAACTTGGGAAAACTGTAGAAATGTGAAAACTACCCTAATTTCTGTAGCATGTAGCTTATCTGAGTGCAGATATCACATAATATGCTCATAAAGTTTTCTAAACGTTTTTTTAATAGAATAGATTGTTTGATACAACAAATATAACTTTTCCTTGGCCACTATTTAATTATCCTGGTTAATTCTTTTCTAATGCAGATGTTAAAAACTAAATAGATTTAATCTATCAAAAAGACTAATGCTTGTTAGCACTTTTTTAAATTTTTCAATTACAGTTTACGTGCAATATTATTTTGGGGTTAATTGCAGGTGTTTCATGGTGGTTAGACAATCATATAATTTACAAAGTGTTCCCCATAATATTTTTAGTACTGACCTGGCACCATACATAGTTATTAAAATATTACCTGTTGGTTAATTCTGTACAGATACTGGGACAAAATTGCATCCCTTCTACTTCCTTCTGACTGTCCTAACGAGACTGACATGAAGGAGTTGGAAGACCTGTGGGTTTTTCAAGGTCAGGAATACAAGGAAGAAGGGCTTTGCTCAGTAACTGGATGTCTCTCTCTTCTGCCAAGCCTGACTCAACCACGAAAGACCATATTTTTACAGAAAATCTTCTTTCCTTTATCCTCCACAAACTCCATTCTGGCTGTTGAGTAGCAGCCTGAAATCAGAGCAATTGCACGTGGCTTATAAATCAGAAATTAGACATCTACATTTTGAAACATTGGTCAACAATTATTACTCTATTTGGTGCCTGGCTCTATGCTAGACAGTAGATGGGATACAAAAGAACTATTTTCCCTTATATTTGAATAGCATATGACATATACATAGCTTAAAAATAGTGTCTGCAGTTGATGGGAAAAGACAGGATATAGAAGGTGAGAGCTATCTAGTTCCACCTACATCCAATGTTACTTAGCTCTATTTGTTTCTTTAATACAGTGGGTCATTAATTCACACAATCATGTTATAAAGCATTTTTTTCCAAGAATCAACTTAAGTAAGATTGGGAGCTCCATATCTAGGGCACACCAAGGAGTAATAGCCTTTCACCTTTCCCACTTCACACACACACACACACACACACACACACACTCTCTCTCTCCTCTCTCTCTCTCTCTCTCACACTCACTCTCTCTCACTCACTCTCTCTCTCTCTCTCTCTCTCTCACACACACACACACACACACACACACACACACTCTCCAGGGCTAGCCTACAGATGAGACAGAATCACCAAAAGAAAAACATTTCATGTGCTACATAAAGTAATGTATGTAAAGCACTAGCAGACTACCTGTGAGAAAAGTAGAAATGTAACAGATGTGAGTGTTTGTAGGGGACATCTGTCGTGTCTGCCAGCCAGCATCCATTCTCCAAATTGACCTTGGGAAACCATCATAAATCTATTCTGAACCCATGTGTTTGGGCAGCATTAACCCACTGCCAATTCCAAAGATATATCCTGATTGGTCTACACCAATTAACACATCTCATTTCTTGCAGTGATTGGAGATAAGCAGTGACCCAATCAGAGCCAATGAGACTTTTTTTGAGACTTTGGGGGCAGATGCAAAGATTCTTCTCAGATGGACTTGAACCTTGAAGCATGTAGAATGGAACTGCTACTGCCATCTTTACTCCACATGAAGTCTGAGAAGGAAAGCAACACCAAAAGATAGAAACCATTTCTGATCACCTTCTTTGAGACATGATTGAAAAGCAGTATTCCTGGACCATGTTGTTATGTGAACCAATAAGACAGCTTTTTGGTTTAATTCAGCTTAGACTCAATTTTCTGTCACTTGCAACCTAGAGTCCTAAGTAAAATGGTATATATTTCCTCTTCTTCGTTTCCATGAACCCAACAAACTTGTGTAAACAGCAGTGATGTGATTGCAGCACAGTGTCCAAATTCCCAGCGTAATTCATCTTATTGGCACTTGCTACCTATATGTGCAGAGTGACAGACTGCACATACTGTTCATACTGGCTGTGCCTTTGACTCCACAATCTCCTTCCTAAGACATATAAATAAATATATGTCACCTCTGTCTCTAAGGACATGGAATTATTTCAAAAATGGAGACAAGGACCAATGTAAGGAAATAAAAGTGAGTACCATACTGACCCATTCCACTCTAAAACCTAGAATTTTAGGGAGGCATAACATAGTCCACTAACAAACTTGGCATAAAAAGTTATTCACATAATACTCTAAGAACATGTTACTGGAAACTTACATAACAGCCTTAACAAGCTCAGCAAAAGCATCTACCCAAGTATCCACTGCCCCCTTCCAAGGTGATGCTATCCTGCAAAACTGCTGCCACTATCCCAAATATTTGGACTTCAAAAGCTAGTAGCAACTTTCATTTGAGTATTTTCAACTGTGGGAGATCTGGATTCTTTGTTCTTAAAGAGGGGATTTGATTGGGGGAAATAAAATTTATTCAGTGCTGAATCTTGTGAAGAAGTTTGAATGAGCTGATTAATACTATTTTGTTCAAAATAATATAGATTGAGATTCATTTTTTAGTGTGACTTAAAAATGACTATTATGAAAAACCTCCAAATATATTTTGAGCAAATATTATTAAGTAAACTAAAGATGGCTATTTAGAAGAAAAAATAATGCTTGGGTAAACATTTAAGATCTTAAATGCTTGTTAAAAAATACCAGTCTCATTATTTTTGGCCTGGCCCATCGAACTTAAAATTTTTCCCCTTCAAGATATCAAATTACAAAATAACAAGATTATGCAGAATTTGACCCATAATCAAAGCTATTTATATCTTTAGTCCTTTGTTCCTGCATATTTTTAAAGTAATTTGAGACTACACGTAGTAATGCAGTTTCACTAACAATTCCAATTTGTGATTATCCATTAAACGAGGAAATACCACTCAGTATTTTCTTCCTGCATATTTGGATGATATGAAAAATAAGCCTAAGATATGAATTTTAAAGTAATATTTCTAAAAATAGACTAATTGGGCTAAACCGCAAATTCACACATTAATGCCACATCCTGATGCAAAAGAACATTTTAAAATTTACACCTGCCTGAAGAAATTTAATGAGCTGCTATTAATATAAAGATTTCATTTCTTAGTGAAAGGAAGCATGTAATGGGAAAAAAGCCAGATTTCTTTCAAATTGTTTTATGCTGCTTATTGATATACCCAAACGAATCAGCCCTATGTAGAAACTGGCATCTCATGACAAGATGCAAGTTTCTAGCCCTGACTCAATAGATCAGAGAAGGAGAAGGCTGCCGGAGTCTTTCTCAGCATCTACAAGGGTTCAGGAATCTGGAGAAGGGGCTGTGCATAAATGAATAAGACTAGAGCAGAAATATGAATTTGGAAGGCATGGGGGAAAGCCAGACGGAAACTTAGTTCTAATGACTAAGCTCTCTGAATGTCCGGACCCCTAGCTTTTTATTAACACATTTTGCCTTAAAGCAAAGCAGATATACATATCAAACGTCAGGTTTGGTAAACAGTAAAAGACTATCAGGTTGGGGGAACTGCCCTCAGCTGTCTGGCAGCAGGCAATAATATCTAGAGCTTCAGCCCTGCTGAAGGTGTCCATCAACCTTTTGATGCACTTCTTGCATTTATGACCTGCTGGAATTAGCCTCCAGCAGAAGGCCACTAAGAACAATTCTTTTTCACAATCCTCCCTGAAACTGCTAATGCTGCACAACTCCAGCTATGTTGTGTGGATGTTTGAAAGGCAGTGGCAGCAACAAGATTCTGGGAACAAGTTCAACTTCAACATCTCAGGTCCAGTGCATCCTATAAGCAGACACACATTGTCCAGTCCAAACTGGACCTGCCCAAGGCTGAGCAGGATATTGTGGAGCACACAGCTACCAGTGGAGGATTATCAAGCTAATTCCTTGCCTTGTTGATATACTGATTGGTTTTCAAATATAAAACTAGTACCTACTAAAATGCTGTTGGGCAGATTAGAATTCATACACTGAGAAGCCACTGTACACATTGCCACATAAATTCTAATAGAATATTTAAGACAAGAAATTCTTTATTTGGGATATACCTGTAATGAATGCCAAGTAAATGTATCAGTAGTCTCACAATACTAAAAAATATGAATTATTAGAAGAGCTTATAAAATATAAAAATGACCCTCCTAGTGTTATAAAGGAATTCAATGTTTTTAAAGTTATATTTGAACCATTTTTATCTTTTCTGATAAATTAATGGTGCAAACTTATTGAAGATAAGTGTAATCTGAATGATACCCAACCTCATAGACGGTATTGCTATATATTAAATATATATAAATATATTATAAATATCTATTAAGTCTGTGAAGATAAAAGTGCAAGCATTTGATGTATCATGTTTTAGTGAATAGGACTGGATTGAAAATCTTTTCCATCACAACTTATTCCTAAAAATGTCAGTCTAAATTATTAAATTAGATCCAAACAATTCTAACATTATTTCTGAATTTTTAAAACAATCTTAAAGAAGAGAGAATAATATAATAAACCCTTATACACCTCTTACCCAGCATCAAAAGTTATCAACACATGGACAAGCCTGTTTCATCTATACCTCTTCCCACACACACATAGGATTTTCAATTGTTTCATTCATAAATACTTGAATATGTATGTGTAAGAGATAAGGTCTTGACTCTTTGTTTACACTTGACTTCAGTCAACATCATTATCACACCTAAAAAGTCATAGTAGCTTTTTAGTGTCATCTAATATCTAATTAGAGTTCTGATATTCCTAATTGTCTCATAAATGTGTTTTGCTTACTTTGAATCAGAATCTAAATGAGGCTGATACATTGCATTTAGTTGAATTATCTTTTAGGCCTCTTGTGATAGCATTCTCTCTCTCTTCATTCATTTTTTTCCTTACCACTTACGAGTTTTAAAATGGGTCACTTGCCCTGTAGTTGCCCACATTCTGGTTTTAGCTGATTACATCCCACGATGTTAATATGGGCTTCTATCCCCAGTATTTCCTAAAAACAGGCAGTTAGACCCAGAGGCTTGATCAGCTTCAGATCCAATTTTTTGGCAACAATGCTTCCTGGGGCTGCTGTGTACATCCTACATATTTCATCAGGAAGCCTAAAACGAATGGTTTTTGTTATTAAAGCTTTATAAGTGGGTTCAACTGTCATCAGCCTTTCCCATCAAATACAGAGTTTCCTGTTAGTCTTCCATCTAAAATTTTCAACAGTCATTGGTGCTCATTGCCTACATCCATTACTTCCAAAATAATTTTTAAATAATCAATATATATTATTTGATATTTGAAAACATCCATTATCTTATTAGCTGTGTCATTTAGTTACATGAGGCTTCTGTTCCAATGGCTACAACATGGAAGTTCTATTATTTTCTTTCTGTATTTCAATTTGTGATATGATTTCTTAAGATAACTTATTTTTTTCAACTGCACCAAAAAATTCATTTACATCTCCTTAAATTTTTTTAATGCTGAATGTTTACATATTTACATTTTAATTTAATGTTTTTAATTAAAATGTTAAAACTTGTATTGAAATATAGCTTCAACACAGAAAAGGGCATGAATACTAAGTCCACAACTCAATTATATTTTCCATATAAATACATCTGTGTAACTACCATACAGAGAGAAATATAAAACATTTCCAGTATCCCAGAAAGCCCCCTAGTAGCCCTTCCCAGGCCACACCTCTCAAAGGTAAGTATTAACCTAATCTCTATCACTATAGATTAATTTTGCCTGGTTTTGACTTCATATAAATACAATGGGTATTCTTTAGTGTCTGGCTTCTTTTTCTCACTGTTATAATGGGAAGTTCATTTTTTGTGCAGAAGTAGCCAATTTTTTTCACTGATATACAGTATTAGATTCTATGTATATACCACAATTTGTCTATTCATAAACTAACTTAATTTTCATTTTAAAAAATTAAGTGAATTTTTATTAATACGCTTCATATTCTTTATTTCATAATTCTTTATTTTGTTTGCCTATTTTTTAGTCTATGCCAAGTTGTTACTGTTTGTGGAATAGTGAACTATATTATTTGAAAATAAATTTATGTGGAAGAATTGGTCAAAATTAAATGATAACAGAGATATCATTATTATGTCTTCTGACTAACATCCTACTTAGAAAAATTTTACTTACATAGATATAAAGTTCAAGGAGTTTAAGATCTTCACCATGAACTAAATATGTACTCCTTCTTTGTTCTACCTCTTTGCCCAACAACATTCTCATCCATAAAATTAGTGTAATGAAATTGTGTTCCTGTCAAGAAACAATAATAATAGGTGTTAAATATAAAGATTAAATTACATGGTAAGGCCAAAGAAATTTAATTTACATGACATTAGGACTAAGTATTTGGAATATTATCTCATTTATTTACCAAATTAATACTCATTGAGAACCTACTCTGCCAGTTGCTAAAAGAGGGTGCAGGTAATGTATAAATAATGCTGAGCACTTAGCATATCTTGTACTAAGATCTTACATTTATCTTTTTATTTAATCCTTACCTATGGAATTGATGCTACTATTAAACCCATTTACATGTGAGGCATAAAGAGATTAAGAAATTTGTTAAGACATATATATATATTGAGAGGAGGGAGGGGAGGAGAGAGGAAGGAAAGGAGGGAAAGAGAGAGAGATTGATGTTGAAGAATTGGGTCACTCAATTGTGGAGGTTGGCAAGTCCAACATTTTAGGGGTAGGCAGGCAGGCTGGAAATCTAGGGAAAATTTGATGCGGCAATTTGAGGCTGAAGGCAATCTGATAGAAGAATTCCCTCCTCCCCCTGGGAGGACAATCTTTTTGCTATGCAGTTCTTCAATTGGTTGTAGGGGCCCCCCTACATTTTTTAAAGTAATCTGTTCTCCTCAAAGTCTGATGATGTAAATACTAATGTCATCTAAGAAAATACAATCACAGAAACATCTACAATAATGTTTGATCAAATATCTGGGTATCATGGTTTAGCCAAGTTGACATAAAAGCAATCATCACATAAAGGAATGGTCAACACTTACTGGGGTTGAATATAACTTTTGCTGAAAAATCTGGGTTCTGGGCTCTGCTGATGATTCCCATTAACACTGTCATTCATAGTCACTCTATATAGTCAAGAGTGTATCCAACCCTCTCAATGCCCTGGAAAGTGGCAAGGGCTGGCTTCTTACTGTTTTTATCTCTATAAGTTTTCTGCTTTAGGGGATTTTTTATTGACTTTATTAAGGAAAACTGCATTCAGTACACTTTTCTTTAAAATAGGATATTAGGGAGAATCAGTTTTGTTTTATCTCCCCCACCCCTTAGTTGCCTTCTATTTTCTGCACTGCTAAAAACAGGGAGCAAAGTAAGGAGTAACACCTCTCTGACCTAGAACTTTCCATCATTTTCTCTCACCACCACCTAATGCCGTAATGACCACAGACTGGCACGGGTGGGCAGGGCTGCGTGATTTCGTGCGCTGAGCTTCTAGTGTATTAATAAAAAGCATACCCTTTTCCTCACTTGATTGCTGTTAAAAATTTGGGTCCAAATTCTTTACAATGTTTTTAAGCTTTGGGAGGAGAACTGTTTGTGATCCCTCTCTATTCTGCCACCTGTATCTCCAGAACCCAGCTGACTTCATTCAAGAGGAAACTCTTCTTTGAAAATATGTTCAATGAAAAGCTGTCCAAAGTTGCAGAGCTGACTCACAATTTAATCTAAAGTAAAAGTCAGGGCAGAATATAATCAAATTTAGAACCAAGGGCCATTTACAAAATTTGTCTAAGCCATAGCACAAATTCTGAAATTATTGTCATTAAAAAATGTATTTTTTTTCCAATACATATCCTTGATGGCTACATAAGACCATTTCTTTATACCACATGATGATGCAAATGCAATTTATAAAGCTAAATGCAATTTGAGAAAAATTATTTACTATATAGGATTTAGCAAGTTCCAAAAGAGCCATGTAGTTGCTAGAAAGCCTTTCATTACACTGAAATTCAAAAGAAAATAATGTTATTTTTAGATAAGGCAGTCATTGCCCTCAGCTCACCTGCTTATGCCTATCATTGCATAGTGCCTTATGTTAACTGTTCCCTGTAATAGCAGGATGGGCCTGACGACCTCTCAAGGTCATCTCAAGCCTTTTGATTATATGGATTGTGTGCTGAAAATTACATGTTAACATATCTATACAAAAGCTGTGTCATTTTCTTCCTACAACTGTCATCTTTAATGTTACCTCAGGTTTTCTATTTAAGATGTATACCCATGTTTACTTGTTTCTAAAACAGTTGAAAAATTATTACGAGCCATTCTCAACTTTCAAGAGCAATTCAGGCAGATTTCACAAGGTTAAACAAAACTGACTATGAATGTTGCATTTTGTATATGTGGTTATAGCTCTCAATTTCTTTTATTTTTGCTTAACATAAGCTTGAAAGTCAAAGATATCTATATCATTTTAATTTTTTAAATCTTTTTAATGTTTATATATTTTTATTGTTTAAGAAAATAACACCATAGTATTCCATAAAGTAAAAAAAAAATCATAGTTTAATTGATGAGTTTGACTATTTTAGATACCTCAAGTAAGTGAAATCATACAGTTAATTTTCTGTGATTTGCTTATTCACATAAGGTCCTCATGATTCACATATTGTTGAATAGTACAGAATTCCTTTGTTTTTAAAGGCTGAATGATAAGTGTTCCATTGTAATGAGATAATGAGATATCATCTCACACCTGTTTTCAGAATGTGGAAAAACTGAAAGCCTGGTACACTGTTGGTAGAATGCAAAATGGTACAGCCACTATAGAAAGCAGTATGAATGTTCCTCAAAAATTTAAAAATAAAACTATCAATAATTCAGCAATCTCATTTCTGGATATTTGTAAAAAAAAAAAAAATTGGAAATGAGTATCACAAAGGGATAATAGCAGCCTTATTCACAATAGCCAAGATAAAGAACAGCCTAAATGTCCATCAACAAAGACCTCAGATTGTTTTTCTTGTTACACCTTAGGTGACCTTTGAAGAAACACTGACTAGACACACTCGGTCCTTTTTTTTTTTCTTTTCCATCACCTTTTTTTTTTTTTTTTTTTTTTTTTTTTAGAGGAGGGGAGAAACATCAATGATGAGAGAGAATCATTGATGGCTGACTCCTACACACCCCACACTGGGGATTGAGCCTGCAACCCAGGCATGTGCCCTGACGGGAAATCAAACCGTGACCTCCTGGTTCATAGGTTGACGCTCAATCATTGAGCGTCAACCTATGATCCATGCCAACCGGGCCACACTCTGTCTTTATTATCCAAAATATCTCTCTCTCTCTCTCTCTCTCTCTCTCTCTCTCTCTCTCTCTCCCCTTCTCTCTTCTCTCACCAATTTCCTTGAGTCTGATATCAGTCTCTTAGGTACTTTGCTTGTTTCCTCTTTCCTTTGAGAAAATAGATTCCAGTTTCCAAATGCAACCTTCACTTAGCCCAGCTATCTCCATACCAAAAGTTTTCTATCACCAACTTCCTGTTTGTGTCTGGAATGGGGGCGGGGGGAATCCAGGCGCCTATTTTCACTATATTTTGTTTTATTCTGTTTTTACTTTCTCCCTTTACAGCCTTCGACCACTAATAATTTTATTAGGCTCTCTTTTAATCTTACTTTCTCTACTACATCATTCTTTATTCCCTTTATCTTATTTCAACTATAATTCTTAAATAGTCATTGGCTAATTCACTCTGGCATTGTCTTGACTTTCAGAGGAATGTCATGGCCTGGCCAGTCTTATTTTTCTTTCATCGGGTCTTCACCTATTCTAAACAATTTCTGCATTCTATTAAGACAGGTCATTCCAAACTTCACTTGATTCTAGTCTATCTTGTTTCACTTTCATTTTCATCCCGATCCCAAACACAGTGAGACTGGGATTACTATTTCCAAGTTTCCTCCGAACCATTCTGCCTGCAATCAGACTCCATGCATCACACACAATACCCAGGCTGGTATGGTTTCTCCTCCTTATTGCCCATCGCACACCTTGAATGAGAAAGCAATCCTATATCAGAGCTACAAGCATCTGGCCTGCCTTACCTGGTCTGCTTTGTAAAACTGTCCATTCATAAGAAATTCAATTCTGCTGGCCACTACAGGCCCCTTGGATGTTTGCATGCTTTTTTTTTTTTTAGAAGGTTGGAATCTAACCCCTAAGAGGCTAGCATAGCACCAAGGTGTCAAGCCGAGGTCTGAAGAGCTAAAGCTAATCCCCAACGGATGACCCTAGCCCCTAAGATCCCAACCTAGCCCAGAACAGTTGAGCCCAGCCCCTCAGAGGCAAACCTAGTCCCTAAGGGCCAGGCCAGTACTGAAGCCTAGGTCTGCAGAGCCTTGTACTCTGTTGCACACTTTTTAAAAAATCATGCAATAATCATTATTCACATGCTTTTCCTAATTGTATGATTTATTAAGGAGTCCAGTAAACAATGCTACTAAAACTTTCCAGTTAAATTATATAGTTTCAGGGTCAAAGAAAGAAATCGCCTTTGTCGGAAGTAATACTATATACTAAACATTTTGCATTATTTGTTTGCTATAAATTGATAATATTGAAGATGTTTTCAATCAATATCAAAAACATAAGATAAGAAATAGCTTCCTCTAGTTTTCCATGCAAGGCAGGATTATTGAGATTTCTAAGTTACTAGGGGAAAAAAACCACCTTAAAGTTAATTTAGAAAAAAGAGAAACAAAAGTGAATGCCCAACAGTAAGGTATGGTTGAAAAAGTATTAGCTATCTTCAGTTCATGGGCTATAATATTGTCATTAAAAAAATGTATTAGATATATACCAACTGATTTAAGAAATGTTCATGAGGTTTTGTTAAATGAGAAAAACAAGATATAGCATACTATGGATTTGATCCTACTGTTTGTAAAACAATGGCAAAATCTTTATAAGAACATGCATACATTTTATAAAATACGCAATGATGATATATGTATTACATGTTACATATATTTTAGATTGTTTTAAGTTTGAAGAAAGCACAAAAAATACAACAGGTTATTAACATAGGTTTCTTTAGGCAAAGGACGATGATTTATAGTGGGAGAGATATATGAGGAGGAAGGAGAAATAAGAAAAAATAAAATGTCATTTAAAGTCATAACATGTGATATGATTCCATTTGTGTAAAGTGATGCTAAGTGTTTGTATCTATAATAACAAAAGCGTAATATGCTAATTAGACCGGATGACCTTCCAGACGAAGCCGAAGCCAGGGCTTTGAGGGAAGCCCAGGTCTTGGGTGCCAGAAGGAAGCCAGTGCCGGCAGCTGGGGGAAGGAAAGCCTACTCTTGCATGAATTTCATGCATCGGGCCTCTAGTATATATTTAAAGAGATACCTGAAAGGATGTTCACCAAAATATTAATGCTACCACCTCCAGGAGGTAGGGTTAGAATTGATTTTTATTTTTCTTGCTTATAATTGTTTTATGTTGTTTCTATTTTTTCAGTGGGAATATATCAGGTAAATGATTGAGAGGGCAAAATAAAGCCATTTCCATTGTGGATGAAAAAGAAGAAACATACAGGAGTTTTCCTTAGTCAGGTGGATTCTTTCTTGGCTCTGATGCAGCTCACCCCTCTGGGTTGAGACACTCCAGTGAAGACTTACCTGGACCAAAGAGGAACTAACTTACGTAGAAGACCTGACCCCACAGGCTCTCACTGATGTCGGGTGGCGGAAGACCTGCAAGAACTGTTCCAAACTTAACTTCCGGCAAAACCTCACTGCTAACTGGTCCTCCTGAGTGAACATAGTAATGTAAGGGATTGAATTCATCTTTCTCAAGTGCAAGAGGGGAGGTCGATTTCAACACACTCAGCCACTGGCTATGAGGGCAGACTGGACGGACTAGTGTTGGGCACAGGAGTCGGGCTGCCAGGATTTGAATCCTGTTCCCACCACTCAGAGTTTTCCATCTCTTCATATATATAGCAAGCAGAATAATATAACCTCCTATAGAGAGTAGTTGTGAGAATTAAACGTCAATGTACAGTTCTTAAAACCATTCCTGCCTCCTTGGTCAGAGTGTTAGCTACTGTGCTTGTCCTTTCAGAGAGAATAATAAAAATTTAATTTGAAACATTTCTTTCCATTGTTATCATTGATCTAATCATTCTTATTTAATTATTCACAGCTCATAAACCCACATTTGAGGAGAGTGGAGTTTTGAAATCACCTTAGATATTGAAATTTTGACACCAAAGCTCAGAATGTATCATTTATGTAACAAATACTGAGACCTACGATGTCTGGGTGCTGCTCCCTCTAACATCAGGCTATCGGACATAATAAAACAGCCTTTCTTCATATCTCTAGCAAGTGGCTCCCAACCCCAGTCTAGATTTAATAAAAGCACATACACTAGTTTACTCTGTGTAAAGCATATTCTCTCCCTATCCCAACGCTCCTGAGATTATAAAGAAGAAATACCAAATGAGAAGAGAACATTAATGCAAAAAATAGAATGTCCTCGATGTTGGTGCAAGAGTAGATACTGATCACTATCCCCTTGGTTCTCTAGAGGTGGCCTTTCCTCAGAGGTAAGAGAGAAAAATATGCAAAAAGTCGCGATGCGTTTGAGGGTGCCCACTCCATTGCTGGTATAGAGATAAGCTGCAGAGTCAGCTATTTTCGTGGTCTACCACATTGTCTGCGTGGTCCTTCTTAAGCTGCCCTTTAGCCTGCACAGGTTTCCTGGACTCAAAGACAGTTCCCTGTCTCAAAACCCAGGTTAGCGTGCCTAGCTGATAGCTATTCCCCATCCACAGAAATGTCAAAGAACGTCATATCACTGCCTTTGAAGTGGAAAGGGTTTTGCCCTGTTTTCCACTGGCATTATTATTCACAAACATCAGAACAATGATCTTAACCAGTTGTCTCCCTGGTTGTCTGAAGGGTAACTAGTGAAATGGAGGATGAGGGCACCTCTGTAGTGGGACATGCAGGAATCCAGCACCTTCTGGCTTCTCTTCTCCCCTCATTCAGGTTACATCTGCTTAAGACAATGATGCTTGAACTTTTTCGTCTCAGAATCCAAAACCAAGAGCTTTTCGTTATGAGGGTTATAGTTATTGATGTTTACTAGATTAGAAATTAAAACAGGACTTTAAAGGTCATTTTAAAATGATAGTAACAAATTCACTATGATTTAGCATAAATATTTTATGGAAGAATAATATTTGCCAAACAAAATTGTAGTAAGAAAAGAACCAATGCTTTACAAAGAGATTTTTGCAAATCTCTTTACTGTCTGACTTTAGAGAAGGAAGATGAATTCTCTTAGCAATCTTTTGTGATATCATATGTATGTAGCCTCCAGAAAATTCCATTGTACACTCTTGAGAGAAAGAGTGATAATGCAAATAATACCTTACTATTACTATGAAAATAGTTTGGACCTCAGGGAACCTGGGACCATACTTTGAGAACCACCCATTTAAGGAGAAAGAACTGGGCATTCATGTCTTGGTCACTCGGTCAGCTCCCTTTGGGAACTGCCTTCGCCACAAGAAAGGACTCTCGTTTCAGCTCTGCCTCTCCGTCCTGCTTGTGATTCCCCGGTGCTGCCTGGGAGGAGGGGGTTAGCTTGGTCCCACTCTGGGCTTGGTTTTAGGAAGTCCTTCATTGCCCACACCCCCCACCTGTGCTCTCCAACATCTCCATCAGGAATAAAGCTGGAGTTTGAATCTTCTGCCTGACTCCTTTGCCTTTCTCTCAGTTGCTTATGAATGTAGTGGGGATGGGAGCCACTTATAAAGCTCCTCAAACACCAGCAATCCTCAGCACTTTCATACCCCCAGAGGCCTCAGGGTGCTTAGCATTCACTGAGACCCTGCCTTGGGGTATTTCAGACAGGATGCTGAGAATGGGAAGTTCAAACTGTGTGGTGATCCACCAACCAGATCATAGGAGGCATCTTTGATTATTTTGAGGTTGATTTAGACACCCCCACCACTAAGGAGCAGATTTCTTGAAAACAATGTAAAATGTCGAAGACCCATGTGGTTTCTGCTCTGGCAAAAGAAAGGATCAAAGCAAGTTGGGAGAAAAGAGAAAGGATAGTATGATTGATGCACCTCTTAGGGTTTTCTGTCAAGGTCAAAGACCATCCTTTTCTCCCGCCTCTGCAGCTTCCACAGAGCAGGGTGCCGGTTTGGTTCTGCTCATCTCCATCCCTGGCAAAGCAAAAATGGGGAAGGAGACGGGGGCCCCATTAGAGCTGTGCTTGCAGAGGCCTGTGGGCAAAGCTGCTTTTTCTGGGCACCTACGAGTGGTGCCTGAGACCAGTCAAGGTGCCTCACATTAGGCTGCAGGGAGTAAAGCCCACTACACCTGCCTTCCAAGACATATCCCATTCCTAGGGGCAGGGTTTTTTATTTACTATTCCTTGTGCCTGCATGTACCAAATGATCTGGGGAAAGCCTCTTTTCCATTTTTATTGCTTCATTTTTACACAATAGACCAACTCCTCTGCATTCGAGTTATTCACCGAGCACAGCATTCATGAACTGCACCCGCTGCCGCTGAAGTTTTAAAATGCTGCTTTACAGTTTTCAGACCCCTTCTGAGAAGAGATATCATCTTTCATAAGAAGTAAAATGCCCCCCACACACACCAGCTCCTGTCAGGACACCATAAAACCCTGTTAAGCTTCGCTCTGCCCAGGCCCCACAGTGCACCCAACACTGCTTTGGGGCACTGGGCTCTTTAAGGGTTTCCACCTGTCTGGGAATAAAGGTGAAACTTCAGGATTACTTCCTCAAAATGAAAAGGTAAAAGTCTGCCCTAGCTCATCTTTATTTCAGTTGTCATGGCACTAAAATGTTGCTGAATCGGAGATATTTTACATAGTTTGTCAAAATGATACTCTTCCAATCCAAGCCTTCTCCCTCAGGGAAAAATAGATCTCAACATCGGAATATAGCAGTTCTGATCCGCTGGTGATTTATCCTCACCAAGCCCAGGAATAGAGAATTAAACTTGGTAGTTTATCAGAAGGAAATGCGGCTTGACTCACCAATACATCTCGCAGTGCTTCCAGAAACAGAGCTACGATGTACCCTTAATCATAGAAGGGTAACTGTCCCAAACAGTACTGGCTTTCATTTCAGACGTAGCACATGGCTTCACTTTGCTTTACACGGTCTGACCTGCACTAACGCTCATTCCCAGGTTGTGCTCCTCGCTTGATCATCTGATAGTCACACTTCTCAGATGTAGAACAGGTAGCCTTTCACTCTCTTGGTTTCAAAAGGTGGCTTCTTGCCCGACTGGCATGGCTCAGTGGTTGAGCATCCACCTATAAACCAGGAGGTCACGGTTTGATTCCCAGTCAGGGCACATGCCCAGGTTGCGGGCTTGATCTCCAGGAGGGGGTGAGGAGGCAGCAGCTGATTAATGATTCTCTCTCATCATTGATGTTTCTGTCTCTTCCTCCCTCTCCCTTCCTCTCTAAAATCAATAAAAATATATTATTTTTTTAAAGATGGCTTATTCAGGAAGCCTGCCCCAGGTGTGCAGGACCTATATCTCCACAACCCCCACCTGGGGGAGCTCCAGGGACAAGTTGCAGACTGTACTTCAATCTGTGCTCTGGAGAAAGGTCTGTGCGCATGCAGTGCTGGGCAGCATAACACAAGAAGAATCGTCACCATCTTCCCACTTGGTCCAAATATTAAAATGCCACGCCACTCCATGTCTGAATGTATTTATTTATTGAACACGTATGGTAGTTACCATATGCAGGCCTTATTGAAAGCATTTTACTAATAATTGGTAATTTAATCTTCATGATAACCTAGTGAGGCAAGGATTCCCATAGCAGAGATGCTGCGCACCTGCCCGGTGGCCATGCGGGGACTTGGACTTAGGTGTCTGGATCCACAGCCTGTGTGCTTTGGGCTGAAGCCAATATGGGGTAGTTCACATATTTCTCCTAGATCTCTGCACACCCTGGCCTTTCCTTTTATAAAATAGACAGTACCCCCTCAGCACGTATGTGTCTCTAAATGTGTCCCCCAGAATATCTGCTCCTTCCCTCTTCTAAATATTCTCTTCACCTAAGATAAATACAAATAGCCACAAGCACAAAGGGCTTTTCAAACCACTAAAGCACTTGTGATTGTGCCGTCTGCGTCTTTGACAAAGTTTCCCAGGGGGAAGGAATTATTTAGACTGGTGTCATATTCTGAAGGACATACACTGTGCAAATTCACATTTTCCATTTCAATGTCCTGTGAAAGCACTTGACAACCCTTCATGTAATGAAACCATTGCTCACCAAAACAGGGGCTATTATAACCCTCCAAATGTTTTTCTAGGCATATTTAAAGGCTCCTTTCCTGTTGCTCTGAAGTTTCCAGCTCACCCTGCTAGAGCGGAGCACTGAGCGGGGATCCTGGACAATCGTTTTATCTGTTTTATCTGGTAGACCCCCAATCCAGGAAAACATCAATGGCTGTTGAAGGAAACTTGCACGCCCTGTTTTAAACTGACACTAGTATCCATATCCGGAAACACAATTCTGTCCCTTAGACCAAGCCCACTGGTGTTGACAATAATATCCATATCCGGAAACACAATTCTGTCCCTTAGACCATTGGTGTTGACAATATGCAAAGTGGCCCACTCAGCCGTTCTGCTTCTCCTGAGGTCTCCTGAGAGACATGCTCCAAATACTCCCACCTTCCCGCCACAGGGTGAGTCTGATCTAACAAAGAACTTCAAACTGAGGATTTTTTAGAAGAACATCTTGATTTAAGTACACCAATCAGGCTGGGGAGGTCGGGGGAGTAAATCCATTACATTCGAGAAGAGTTAAAATGGTGAGTTGGCTCACCATTTATGATTCATCAATAGCCTAGTGTTTCCAAAATATATGAGAGTTGCATGCATTTGGGGGTAAGAAGTGTTAACAAGCTCCTGGAAAAAAATTGATGAAATTTACACTTCTATAATTGATTCAAACCCTCTATTTAAAAAAAAAAAAGTAACCAATTTAGCTGTCAAACATAAAATATTCATTTTGTAATTCATATAAGTAATGATCTCCAACACACACACTAGTTTAATTTTCTATGTGAATTTCATCATTTACATTTTCTTCCTCCATGTTCCAGGCAGGATTGTGACAGCTGTCCAAGGTCCCAAATTAAACACCTAAACTTGCCCATATTATACCCACTAAGACACTTAAAAATCACCACCTGAAAACAGCCTTCACCAAACAGCTACTGAACACATTCTGACACTCTCCATCACCAACCATAAAAACCCACTCACACAGACCACCAGGTTAAGAACCTTCTACTCTAGTAGGTGGGGAAGAAAAGACAAGCTGATCAAAGTTATTTGGGATACCCACAGCTTTATTAAAGAAAAAACCCTACATCTTTCAGATAAGCATATTCTCTGAAGAGACTTTTCTCCTTGGTCACCAGTGTATCCATTCACTGGTGTAGGGCAGCTCTAAGGTGGACATACTCTCTGAAACCTCCTAACCTGCTCACACCAGCTTCTGGGCACGTCTCAGACACATTCAGGAAACTCAGAGATGAGCTTGGCCAGGATTCTGTTTTGGAGTTTATAAGATCTCTTATGTTTAATCTCTTTGTGATTGTGCCCTGACCAGCTTTTACCTTCTGATAAACGTTTTCCAGAAGCACTGATTTCTTCTGACTTTTCTATTCAATTTTTTAAAATCAAATGAATGCTCTCTGGTAAACTTTAAAGAAATATGCCGAAACCGGTTTGGCTCAGTGGATAGAGCGTTGGCTTGCGGACTGAAAGGTCCCAGGTTCGATTCCAGTCAAGGGCATGTACCTGGGTTGCAGGCACATCCCCAGTAGGAGATGTGCAGGAGGCAGCTGATCGATGTTTCTCTCTCATCGATGTTTCTAACTCTCTATCTCTCTCCCTTCCTCTCTGTAAAAAATCAATAAAATATATTTAAAAAAAAAAAAAGAAATACTAAAAGACCACTCTACCCCCAAAACGAAATAATCCTACAAGGAGCGTGAAGTCTTACTGTGTTTCCCTGTTACTTTCTGTGATCCAAACAAATTCAATAAGACCTCATGAAGGACCCTTGTTGCAGACAAATCTAAAAACAACAACATTAAAAAGCTAGTGATCAAGAGCAGTCAGACAAGGCAGACCACTTGTTATAATGACAATTAGGATCATTCTTCAAAATCTCATTGCTCCTTTTCTACAAAACAGGAGGAACGTTATTCCAATTTGTCCAGATAAAACTGTCTGCATTTTCTCAAAAAGCAATTTTGACTTGGGGTGCCAGGCAGGTTTTGTTTGGTGGGTTGGCTGGAATTTTGTTTGTAAAAAGCTTTTACATTTTTTTCAAGATCCCCAATTTTATGCATTGATACTTTGCAGGAATGAGTCAGGGTTCCTCAATATTGTGAAGCAGTTGAAGCAAGATAGGTAAGAAAATATTGGTGAGGTGAGGTGAGGTGTGCAGGGTTGGTGAATGATTATGTCCTTTGGGTGATTGATTAGATTCTGGTGGGTTATTGATCTGGACTATACTTGTTGGATGAATTGTGATAAATGGATTATGCAAACTATGTCTTTGACAGTCCTCTAACTTTAGAGACTAACCTCCAGTTTTAACCAAAAAGCTCTTTTTTTCTATAACTTCTTTCCTTCTCTCTTCCTCTCCCTCTCTCATGCCCTTTAACTAAATGATATCCCAAAAGTACATGGATATTTATGAGCCCTTTCTTAAGACAATTTTGCATTTATTTCAAAAATTTTACATACAAGGAAAGATGTTGATTTATTTAAATTAGTGAAAGAAAATTCTGCAGAGTACCCACTTCAACTATAATTCCAATTACTTTTTTCCTTCTGTCATCACAATCATTTGAAAATTATAGAAGTCTCAGCACCAAAGTTTGCAAACTCAAGAAATAGAGTATTTTCAAAAATACACACTTTATAAATAGAAACAAACATTCCTTTAAGCCACCTCATTTTAAAGGTAATACAGATGGTCCAAATTTACTATTCAGAATTATTATTTTATGATGATAACAAACACATATTATGCACAATGCTATCGCTGGTAGGTTACTTTCTGATAATAAGAACTTGTCTTATACATAGACATATTTACAACCGGTTCTACTGAAACTTCCAATGGACGCAAATTCTGTTCTTCCTTGTAGACCTGCACTGTTCAATATGGTAACCACTAGCCATATGTTCCTATTTCAATTGGACTTAAGTTAAATTAAAATCTCAGTCCCCAATCATACTAGCCAAATTCAAGTGCTCAAAAGCCACATGTGGTTAGTGGCTGCCTGATTATAAAACATTTTGATTATTGCAGTAAGTTCTATCAGGCAACACTGCCTCAGCTTAGATTATGAGTTCTTTTACATCAGGGACTATGCTATTCTTCAATAGAGATAAAGCAATTTTATAATAATATAATATTTAGTCCTAAAGCTTTCAAATCCATCTTGCGGTTACAAACTGCTTCACATTTTGATGTCTCCCAACTAAGCTAGAAGCTTCTTAAGGACACGAACTACATATCAAAAGCCTTTATGCCTTTTCATTGCCTCCCAGGCTAATACTAAGTACAAGACATTTTCTTTAAAAAATAACAATAATAACCTATCTACCTATTTATTCTAATGCTATGCCCTATGAATACTCAATAAATGTTTGCTGATTGGCTAGCCAGAGAGAAAAGTCTCTATGTAGGTATGACCCTCATGATCCCTCTAGACCAGGGGTGGGCAAACTTTTTGACTCGAGGGCCACAATGGGTTCTTAAACTGGACCAGAGGGCCGGAACAAAAGCATGGATGGAGTGTTTGTGTGAACTAATATAAATTCAAAGTAAACATCATTACATAAAAGGGTATGGTCTTTTTTTTTTTTTAGTTTTATTCATTTCAAACGGGCCGGATCCGGCCCGCGGGCCGTAGTTTGCCCATGGCTGCTCTAGACTACTTGCCCAAATCTACAGCGGCACCCCTTACTGGAGTAGCAGTACTGCTTGGTGAAGCGAAGGAGTGAACCTAGGTGCCCTGGTTATGCTGCCTGCAGGCAGATTCCCATTTGCTCCGGCTGGGAGCAAAGTCCCAGGGAAGAAACTCAGAAACCCCAGTGTCACTATTCAGAAGACTGAGTTGTTTGTGGATCCCATCTAGCTTACTCTTAATTGTGCAGTCCAGCCTTCCACACCTCCCCTCCCCCGTCCCCCCAAAAAAATTCTCAGCTTCATCTCAGGCCTGGTACTAACAATCACCTTTTTGGCAAGTATTCTAAAAATATTTATTCATTTCACAAATGGGTATTAAAAACCTCATTTGTACAAAGCACTGTGATTGACAGTGGAGACAAAACAGAATAGAGAAGGCAGATAATAAGCAAGTAGCAAACCAATGTATCATGTAAACCCGAGAGATGCTGCAGTGGAACAGAACAGAGTGGTCTGACAAAGGGTTATGGGAATGAAGGGACAGAGCTTAGATTTAACGGGCAGGAAAGACGTCTTCAGGAGGACACAAAAGCATTGAGACCAGAAAGATGAGAAGAGCTGGCCATGCAAACAGCCAGGTGGAAGAAACAACAAATACAAAGGCATTGAGGTGATAAGCAGGGTGGTTAGACAATAGAACCAAGAAGCTTCAGAGGGTTCCACGTGGCTCAAGAGAGCATGGAGGACAAGTGTCAGGAGGTAAGAAAGGATGTGACAATATTAGGCCATATTATGGCCACCGTGTGTGTGACCTTCTCGGCCATGACAATCATTTGGGATTTTACTTTAAGTGCTCTGAAAAGCTCCTGAAGTGTTTAGATATAGATATTGGGTGATGACATAGAGATTGGGTGAGGAGCAAAAGTATGTAAAAGAGAAGGAATTATATGTTTCAATTAGGTATTTGTTTTCCTTAAGTAAACAATGATTCCTTTCTAGTCTTCTCCTCTTTCCTTTGGATTACAAGAGTGGCATATGTGACTGAGCCTTTGGAATAGCCTCAAAGATCTCTCCGCATTCACTTTTTAAAGAGAGCAACATTAACTGGAAGGCTTCCCTGACCCCTTCAGGCAGAATCTGGTCTTCCCTCCTCTGTGCTCCTGCACAGCTTAGCACATTCCTCTATGTAACAGTTATCATTTGAATTATAAGTATCTTTACAGACTGTGAGCACAATAAAACCATCTCTATAAATGCACTTCCTAGCACAGTACCCAGCACACAGTGGGCCCTCAATAATGCTTTCTGGGAGAGAAAAAAAAACAATAAGAACAAGATGTAGGTCTTCTTAAGTAAATGCAGACTCAGAACCAAGTTTCCACACTAATTCGTACTAAAACAAAATTAATTTACTGCCTCTACAATCAGCTCCTCTGACCTGATTACATATTGGAATCCTGAGGTTCTCTACCAATATTACTATTTATGCAGCATGCAACTTCAGACAACTCTTAGGAAACTGAGAGGTTTGAATTCCCATTTTATAACACAGGTCTTCTCAATTAATTCCAAGCCCCTTTTGTAAAGAATAGCCTGAGAAGTGCAGTGGTTTTAGTAGAGCATTCTATATATCCTGTGACAATGCTGATACTCTCCTGTATATGCCCAGGGTGTGGTCTTTGGTCTTCCTATCAATGGGAAGGGGCAGGACAAGCATTCTTATTCCTGTCTCATAAGTAAAATATAAGCCCCCCACAAAAGAAAATTCATTTATGATTATACAACTTGTATGTGGAGAAGCCAATGATACTGTTTCCTGAGACTCTCTTCTTTCTCTTACACCACAATCTCTGGATGGATGGTTCTCAAAGTGTGGTTCTCAGATAGGAGCAGCTGCCTCATCTGGGAACATGTGATTAATGCAAATTTTGAGGCCCCACCCCAGACCTAGTGAATCAAAAAACCAAGGCAGTCAAGGGTGGGGGTGGAAGGCAGGGGTGGAAGTGAGAGCCAGCAATATTTTAACAAGCCCTCCAAGTGATTTCACACTTAAGTGTGAAAACCACTGCTCCAGATAATTTGTTTTAAAAAAAATTATTAATAAAAAATTGGCTCAAGCTATATGCATTTATTTTATGCAGTACATAATTATTTGCTTAAACTGAAGTTAAAATCCTACCTGAAAATTTGGAAGCAGTCATTAACAATTCTTTATTAATTATTATATTACATTTTCACATTAAATACTGTTTGTGCAAGGATGTAAAATTTTTGCTTTATATAATACACAACTTTCCAATTACAGGTAAGCTCAAATGAAGTAATTGTGATAAATTAAAAGTTGCACTTACACATAACTGATCCCATCAGCATGAATATGACCTTTAGTGCATACAGCTTGATCATCACACTTAGAAGGACAAAAGGATGTAACAAAACTTATACTATAGAGTCCATTTCAGGAAGAGATGTCTGTTGGTTAAAAAGTGAAATAAATGGAGAACAGTAGTGCAATTTTCCATCAATATGACTAAAAATATCTTTTCTTAAGAAATTCATCCAAATAAGAAACTTGACAGGTTTTTCCTGGAGAAGTCTGCTCAGTCTTTGGAAGGTGACTAACTCCCTGAATGATCCCTGAGTTATAACCTTCAAGCAACTGAGAGTTAATCAAAGGTCTATGTAAGTGGCTCCAAAAGATTCCACTTACAGAATCTTTAGGAGAAATATGTGCTCCTAATATGTACAACATAATAAGCCACTGAAATTGTGTAGAAAGTGAAGCAAATATTCTTCCAGTGACTCTGAGTTTTCAGCTATTCTTAATCAATGAAAAAAAAATGTTTAAGGGTGGTATGTTCGTGATCCTGGTTTTGTTTTCAAATGAGTCGGCATTCCAGTGTGGTTGCACAGTAGCTGTTTGTGGTCTAAGTTGAAAATTCTTGATCTTCATTCTGAACCTTGAATACTTTTTAAAAAGTAATTCAGGTGAGCTACTCAAAAGGAAAAGGGATCAGCATCAAATGTAAAGACAACTCACAATATTTTTGGAGCTGATGGTCCAGCTATCACATTTCTGCCTTTGAACATTTAGCTACTAAATGGCCTCCTTTCCTCCCCACCACCCCCCCATCTCATCTTCTCCTCCCCTGATTAAATATAAGGGATTTCAATGAGCTGTTAATACTCCTTGATTAACTTGCACAGATTCTACAGTCTCTAAATCATTTTCATGGAGGCACATTGCATTCTGGGACAGGTTATTAATTTTGTGTTCCACTGACAGTCTTCTCCTTTCCATTCACATCCTTTATTCGCTTCCCAAGGAGAATTGAGACTAACCATAAAGAGGAAAGTTACTGGGGAAAAGTTTCTAAAAGATTTCAGTGCTGATAAGCACAAAAGTTTAGGCTAAAATAAAGATATGAGATTACTTATAGGCTCAGCAATTGACACAATACTCAGGATGAAGTTGGCCATCAATTGAAGTCTTAGAAATTAATAGGTATATCTCTTATTGATGATATGTTTCTGCGTATCTAGCCCATTTCAAAGAAGTTCTCCAACTTATCTCATTTAATCTTGACAACAATGCCACCTACATAGGTGGCATCATTCCCATTGCATAGCTGGGAACTGAAACTCGGAAAGAAATTGTGCAATAACAACCCTAACAGGACCCTGTGGAAGAGATTTAAATTCCAGGCCTTCCTGACCTCATAGTCTGGGCCCCTTTTACTACATCACAATGAATGAAGGAATCATTGCTTTTTCATTCTGGTTTCCAATGGCAGTTGAGAGCACTGAGGCCCAGGGCCTCCTTTACCCCCAGGAGAGTGATCCCGAGGGGCTGTTCATTCATGAAACGTCTCCTGCCCAGTCCTGGTGAAAACTATGGTATTTCCAGAACTGAAGCCTCTCCTTTGGGTCAAAGCCTTATTTTCTAGATGCTTCTTCAGTGAGACCGTTTGCCTGAGATGGGACCAGAAAACACAGTTCCATTTTGAATTGGGTACAACAATCACTAAGTTTCCATAGAGAGGAGGGGCTAGGAAAGCAGGAGTTCTGAGGAGGGCGGCTGGCATTCGGGCTGGAGCAAACAGAGGCAGGGACATCCCCGAGAAAGAGCAGGGGGTGACGGCGGAGGCTCCAAACCCAACTTCACCTACTTTGACATTTTCGCTCCAGTTCAACAGTACTGATATTTGCAAGAACAGATTCAGAAATTCTCACAATATCTAACTATGACATAGAACAACTTTCCTGGTAATCAACAAATTTTCAATGTAAACGGCAATAATGCATCAAAAAATTATACAAGAGAAGAGAATGAATTTTCTTTTTAAATGTTTTGTCTGGATAGTTCATATTTTCCAAGTAAAAATCAAATGAAGCCTAATCTGGGCTCATTTGAGTCGGGGTAAGTACTGGATCATTTTGCTCATATCAGCAGGATAGAATTTCCCAGAGAAGAAGAAATGTTCACCCTAACAAACAGCAGATATAGTCACAAAACTACTAAATCTCCCTTTGGAATACTATTGTCTTCTAGGGAAACAGATCTTTTATGGCACTAAAACAATGAGTCCAAGAAAAGAGAGTGCCACAATTATTCATTCCTTAAAACAATGAGTCCAAGAAAAGAGAGTGCCACAATTAATTCATTCCTTTAACAAATGTTTATTGAACTCTTCTTCTGTGATAGGCACTGAGGGAAATAAAGAGATGAATCAGGCCATCGGCTCCAACAGTCTATTTGAGGAGACACATACATAAACAATTGCAAAACAATCCAACAGGGGCTGTAATAAAGGTTTGTACGCGGTCCCACTGGAACATAGAGAAGGAAAATTGTGCATTTAGCCTGACTGTCTCAAGGAGAATTTCAGAGAAAGAACATTTAAGCTGCTTTTTTTTTTTAATGTTGACATAATTGCAGGTATTTCCCTTTTCTCTGCCCTTTGCCCACCTCCACCCACTCCCACCTCCCCCTCCCTATGCTGCTTCTTAAAGGGAACAACCCATGTGCAAATTTCCAGAAGCAAGACAATGGGAGGGCTGTTTGGGGAACAGTCTGCAATTCCATATGCACATGCAGGAAGAGGGTGTTTTTTTATTTATTTAACATTATTTAGTTAATATTTACTCTTCCAAACACTCTACATGTATTAATTCATTTAATCTTCAAAATGCCTTTCAAAATAACCCAAATTTTGCAGATGGGAAAACTGAGGTTTAGATAAGGTAAATAATGTGTCCAAGGTTTCATTTGGACAAAACTAATATACAAACACAAACAGCCAGACTCTAGCACAGTTTTTTTAATTGACATATAATATTGTATATGTTTAATGTGTACCACATGGTGATTTGATAGATTTATATACTGAAATTTTTATATTTAATCAAGGGAGGAGGAGAGATGGTGGGTGGTGGGGAGAGTAAGCCATTTAATAGCTAAATGTTCAAAGGCAGAAATGTGAAAGGCCCATAATGTTTAGATTGGACTATCAGCTCCAAAATATTGCAGCATTAGCTAACACATCTACCATTTCTTTTTTGTAGTGGAAACAATAAGGATCTAGTCTCATTGCAACTCTGAAGTTTATAATACAGTATTATTGTCTATAATCATTATGCTGTAGCACAGGTTCTAAGCAGTACACACAGCACTGCCCGTGAGGACAGGGAGATAAGTTGTGAAGGTCTGTATATCTTCTGCAATAGAGTTTGATAGAGTGTGACCATCAGTGGTTTTAAGGCAGAGAAATAACACAATCAGATTTGGGTTATGGAGATGTCACTCTAGTGGCAGCATAAAGGATAGACTGGAGAACAAGCAAACTGGAGACAAGAAGACCTGTTACTTTGTTGCAAAAGCACAGGCAAGAGATGCTGAGAATTTTAATCATGATGGTGGGTCTTCACAGGAAGAAATAGAATGAAAAGATAGTGGCAGCATTAATCGGAATTGGTGATCTTGGGAACAGAAGGTAGAGAGGGATGGAGATTTGGAGTACAGGATGACTGAGTTACTGGAAAGATGGTGAGTCCCTTGGTCAAGCATTAACTAAGGTAAGAATGTGAAAAAAGAAAGTTTGGGTAAGGGTATCAGTAAGTTCACTTTGGGTCATATTGAGTTTGAGGTACTCTCAGAAATACAGATTAGGTATTGATGAGAGGTAAAGCTATAGATTTGCTTGTCATTATCATTGGCATGGTGGAAGCCATGGAAGTGAGATGATAAATTTCATGCAGAGGTGGAAAAAGAAATCACCCAGGACATAACACTTGGGCATAAGAACTAAGATGAGGAAGATAAGTCTGCAAACATTCTTTTGTGGAGGAAAAAAGGAGGGAGGGAGGAAAAGGGAAATAAAGAAGAAAATTTTAAGCACAATAAAGAATCTAACCATCTAAAATTTCCAAAATATAATCTTACTCCTGATAGAGATTTGGCTTGCAATTTCCTCATATTTCATTTTTTTCCTCCCATTAATTTAAATGCTATTTAAAATATGACTATTTTAATAGCTGAATAGTCACTATATTATTTTCAGTAACCAACAAAGAGATCTTATAAGGAGCATATTACCCATTAAAGTCAGTAATTTTATGATAGAATTTTTAAATGTTTTTTTTAGCATTGGTAAATATTTTTCAATTAAGTGAAAATTGCACCAACTAAGCAAGCATTGACACAACAATTCTCAGCTTAAAACATGTCTTCACTAATTAAAAGAGAGAGAAATATTTATATTGCTGATAAATCATTGATAATCATTTAAAGTCATATGTTCCTTTTTAATGTTTTTATTGAGTTGAGAGAGAGAATAAGGGAGATAGACTAAAGGAGAGAGAGAGAGAGAGAGAGAGAGAGAGAGAGAGAGAGAGAGAGAAACATCAATGAGAAAGAAACATCAGCATGGATCAGCTGCCTCCTGCATGCCCCCTACTGAGAATGTAGCAGGTAACCCAGGCAAGTGCCCTAATGGGGAATCAAACAGGTGACCTCTTCGTACATGGGTTGATGCTCAATCACTGAGTCACACTGGCTGGGCTGAAAGTCATATTTTCTAATGCAAAATGACTGGGTTTTATTAGAAATACCTTTCAAAGACATAAACATGAATGTATGTTTATGAGAAAATTTTAGATACTGTAATACTGTGTCAGGATAAGCAGGACTTATACTGAGTATCCAAGCCTGTGCTTCCTGAACAAGTGTGTCTGAGTGCAAAACAATCCTCTAGAGTTTCACAACCAGCGCTGGCTAATTTGATCCCAAATGCATAATAGTGGTTTAAAAGCCAGAACCATGGGACCATAATGACAGCTCCCTTGGTTATCTTACTTCTGAACTCTTTGGTTATTTGTTCTTCCACTAGTTAGATTTCAATGAAAATCAAAATTGTAAGCAATACAAATACCACAAGACACATTATTTTGCACTTGTTTTTTGATAGGATAATAAAACTTAAGAGCATACATTATCCATATGTGAGTATGAATGTTCCTCACATTATGTAATCAATATGTTGCTTCGAAGTGTTGTGTCAATAAGTTATGGTAAGTGAGCTAATATTTTAAGTGTCTGCTACTTAAAGGAATTCTATGTTCCTATAAAGTATAGAATTCTCTAATAAAATAATCAACTCTTAGGTGTGCTTATGGATTCCTATGCCAATTCCTTCATAAGTGAATCAATCCTCAGCTTATATTTTTTAACTAACTTAAATTTTTAGACACAAATGAAGCCACACTGTCAATTCCATCCAATCAAATAACAGGTAGTTTTTGTAGCCACAGCAAGATGCAATCACTTGAGTAACATGATCTGATTGAAGGACCTTGGGATGCTGTGTGGAGAATGAGGGTGGGCAAATCAAAGGAAAGTCCTGTTAGTTAAAGGTGAATAAAAGCTAAGAAAATGTCAGATGATCACAGGTGACCATTGCAACAACATTATGAGCACATTATGCTAAGTGAGATAAGTCAGGCAGAGAAAGACAAATGTTGTATGATAGCACTTACATCTTTTAAAAAAACCAAACCTGTAAAAGAGAGAGAATAAAATGGTGGTTACCAGAGGATGGAGGTTGGAGGATAAGATTGATGGTGTTTAAGGATACAGATTTGAAACAAACACCAAATAAGCCACAGAGATCTAATGTATAATAAAATTGATTATAGACAATAATATTATACTGAAAGTATGTCATGCAATAAATATGATTACAAGGAAAACCATAGTATAATATGTGCTTCATTTTATTTGCACATGTGGTATAGTTTATATATGTATATGGAGATATACACATATTCATATGTACACACACATAAGGACCACTTTTTTTAAATCTCCACCCAAGGATATGTTATTATTGATTTTAGAGAGAGAGGAAGCGAAAAGGAGAGAGAGAAAGAGAAACATCGATTTGTTGCCTCCTGCACACAACCCGATGGATCTGGAAACAACCCAAATGGCTATCAATAGGTGAATGAATAAAAATGAAGTGGATATATATATACAAATGGAATATTACTCAGCCATGAGAAAGGAGGATATCCTACCATTGCAACAACATTATGAGCACATTATGCTAAGTGAGATAAGTCAGGCAGAGAAAGACAAATGCCGTATGATAGCACTTACATCTTTTAAAAAAAACCAAACCTGTAAAAAAGAGAGGAAAAGAGAGAGAATAAAATGGTGGTTACCAGAGGATGGAGGTTGGAGGATAAGATTGATGGTGTTTAAGGATACAGATTTGAAACAAGCACCAAATAAGCCACAGAGATCTAATGTATAATAAAATTGATTATAAACAATAATATTATACTGAAAGTATGTCATGCGATAAATATCATTACAAGGAAAACCATAGTATAATATATAAATGTATTAAAGTAACATGTTGTACACTTTAAGTTTACAAAATGTTATTTGTCAAATTTATCCTATCCTGAAAATTGCTTACTAGTAGAATGATTCAAATTTATTTTCTCCACAAACAGCAAAAGCTTAAAAAAAAAGTGGGACTACATCAAACTTAAAGCTTCTGTACAGTAAAAGAAATCATCAGCAAAATGAAAAGATAGCCTACAGAATGGGGGGTGGGAGGGAATTGCAAACCATATTTTGAATAAAAGATTAATATCCAAAACATATAAAAAAATTTATACAACTTAACAACAACAAAAATCTGATTTAACATAGGCAGAGGAACTAAATGCACAATTTTCTAAAGAGAACATCAAAATGGCCAATAGGCACATAAGAAGATGATCTTCTTTGTAGCAGACTAAGACTCAGCCTTCATGTTCCTGAATAAAATACATATATGCTGTGTGCTGTGTTCTCCATAGATATAATGGTGAGAAAGAGACTCACTTTTGAGTCATAAAGACAAATACAGCAAGCCCATGAGAAGAACCATAATACTATACCTGTGGCCAAAATAAGCCACAGTTTTAAGTCAATAAGTAATAATTTATAGCAAGGGTGGGGGAACGTCCAGCCCAATCATGCCTGTGCTAGCCTGGAAAAGACACCACACTGGCAGTGTTACTGGGAAGTCATAAATAAAGCTAATGTGTGAGGAATTTCTTAAGAAGTAAGCAAATTATGCCAGTTCTCACTATTCTTTTCTTGCACTAGTACCTTGAAGAAAAAAATATAAATTGGACAGCATAAATATGCAAAATAGCTGGCATGTAGGGGGGAACTTTTCTGCTTTTCTCAAGATTCAGACTCACTTTTGAGTCATAAAGACAAATACAGCAAGCACATGAGAAGAACCATAATACTATACCTGTGGCCCAAATAAGCCACAGTTTTAAGTCAATAAGTAATAATTCATAGCAAGAGTGGGAGAACGTCCAGCCCATGGGCCGTATAAGGTCTGTGAAATCATTTGGTCTGGCCCTGCCAAGCTCAGCCATGAGAAAGGAGGATATCCTACCATTGCAACAACATTATGAGCACATTATGCTAAGTGAGATAAGTCAGGCAGAGAAAGACAAATGTTGTATGATAGCACTTACATCTTTTAAAAAAACCAAACCTGTTCATCAGCAAAATGAAAAGATAGCCTACAGAATGGGGGTTGGGGGGGAATTGCAAACCATATTTTGCATAAGAGATTAATATCCAAAACATATAAAAAATTTATACAGCTTAACAACAACAACAAAAATCTGATTTAACATAGGCAGAGGAACTAAATACACAATTTTCTAAAGAGGACATCAAAATGGCCAATAGGCACATAACATTACTCATCATCAGAGAAATGCAAATAAAACCCACAATGAAATACCACTTCACACCTGCTGGGATGACTATCATCAAGAAGAGACAATAGGTGCTGTTGAGGATGTGGTGAAAAGGGAACCCATAAATAGTGTTAGTGGCAATGTAAATTAGTTCAATACTTATGGAAAATAATATGGAGGTTCCACACACAAAAAAATTAAAGTAGATCTAGCACTTCCACTTCTAGGTTTATACTCAAAGAAATGAAAACAGGAATTTGACAAGAATTATGTTTATCTCAATACTATTCACAATAGCCAAGATCTGGAAACAACCCAAATGGCTATCAATAGGTGAATGAATAAAAATGAAGTGGATATATATATACAAATGGAATATTACTCAGCCATGAGAAAGGAGGATATCCTACCATTGCAACAACATTATGAGCACATTATGCTAAGTGAGATAAGTCAGGCAGAGAAAGACAAATGTTGTATGATAGCACTTACATCTTTTAAAAAAACCAAACCTGTAAAAGAGAGAGAATAAAATGGTGGTTACCAGAGGATGGAGGTTGGAGGATAAGATTGATGGTGTTTAAGGATACAGATTTGAAACAAACACCAAATAGCTTAACAACAACAACAAAAATCTGATTTAACATAGGCAGAGGAACTAAATACACAATTTTCTAAAGAGGACATCAAAATGGCCAATAGGCACATAACATTACTCATCATCAGAGAAATGCAAATAAAACCCACAATGAAATACCACTTCACACCTGCTGGGATGACTATCATCAAGAAGAGACAATAGGTGCTGTTGAGGATGTGGTGAAAAGGGAACCCATAAATAGTGTTAGTGGCAATGTAAATTAGTTCAATACTTATGGAAAATAATATGGAGGTTCCACACACAAAAAAATTAAAGTAGATCTAGCACTTCCACTTCTAGGTTTATACTCAAAGAAATGAAAACAGGAATTTGACAAGAATTATGTTTATCTCAATACTATTCACAATAGCCAAGATCTGGAAACAACCCAAATGGCTATCAATAGGTGAATGAATAAAAATGAAGTGGATATATATATACAAATGGAATATTACTCAGCCATGAGAAAGGAGGATATCCTACCATTGCAACAACATTATGAGCACATTATGCTAAGTGAGATAAGTCAGGCAGAGAAAGACAAATGCTGTATAATTTCATTTATATGTAGAATCTAAAAAAAACAAAATAAACAAGATAGAAACAAACTTAGAAACACAGGGAAGAAAACTGGTAGCAGAGAGGGGAGGGATTGGGGGGTGGGGAACTAGGTGAAGGGGATTAAGGGATACAAACTTTCAGTTATAAAATAAGTAAGTCATGGGGCTATAATGGATAGCAGAGGTAATATAGTCAGTAATCTTATCTAGCAAAAGAGTAATATGCAAATTAACCATCACTCCATCACAAAGATGGCGGCGCCCATAGCCACAAGATGGCGGTGCCCAACAATAATATTATACTGAAAGTATGTCATGCGATAAATATCATTACAAGGAAAACCATAGTATAATATATAAATGTATTAAAGTAACATGTTGTACACTTTAAGTTTACAAAATGTTATTTGTCAAATTTATCCAGTAAAAATATTTCTCTTCTCTATTGAGAGTAGACTTTGTGTTAATAAATTTATAAACATACAGCTCATTAAAATCTTCAGTTTTAGCAATGCTGATAGAACATCAAGGTAATTTTAAAGCCAAATAGACCACAAAAGAAAGTAGAATTTTTTTAGTTATAGCACGCAGTTTAAAAATATAAGGAAGTAATGTTTTCTCTGCCTACCTGCTTATCATCCCATTTGTCAAAACCTAAGTTCAATATATTATTTCAGATCAAACTATCTTCTTTGTAGCAGACTAAGACTCAGCCTTCATGTTGCTGAAAAAAATACATATATGCTGTGTGCTGTGTTCTCCATAGAAATAATGGTGAGAAAGAATCTATAATAATACAAGCATAATATGCTAATTAGACCGACATCCTTCCGGACAAGCCAGGGCTTGAGTGAAGCCCGGTCCTGTGTGCCTGCCAGCGGCCGGAGGGAAGCCCGGGTCCAGGGTGCCAGAGGGAAGCCGGTGCCGGCAGCTGGGGCAAGGAAGGCCTACTCTTGCATGAATTTCATGCATCGGGCCTCTAGTCATATATATAATATGATATTGATATATGATATATATGACAATCATGTATATCATACATTTCTAATATAACACAGATTTTTTTTAAAATAATTGAAACAATCCAATGGCCTCTCCATTAGCATGGCTAAAATATTAAATCTCTAGATAGTTTTAAGTGAACTTGAACTTGATTGTTTCTTAGTTCTGCTTCAGAACCGCAGATTCATGTGCATGCAATTTCCACAGAAGCGGAAATGTGGATGTTGTGGGTCAGTGAGCATTCCTTTCCCGGGTGCTTCTGCGATGAAGCCCGGCGATTAACACAGTGCCCTTAATGATGGGTGGGGGACCAAGCATTCCAAGATTGGCCTGGATTCTTGCCAGACGGGAGAGAAAGAGGCCTTTGTATGTGGACATCTGAAGGGCGGGCATAAACATGTTAGTTGATACTTAACACCCAAAACCAGTGCCAAAACCGTTAGCTCCCCTCAATAGCCTCCTCTGGTTTCAACTGTCCACGACAATGGAGCAGCCACCTCCATCTACAAAACTTGCTCTTTAAACATCCTCAGAGGAATTCCCCAAATAGCAGCTGTTAGAAGCAAACAGACTCCAATTCATTGACATATGCGGACCTTTTAATGTTTTTCTGGAGACAAGTTTCCTTTTTTTTTTTTGGTACCTACGCAACCTCTATGCATTTTTAATAATTACCTTGTAGATGACATGATGCAGTTCCTCCCGGCACTCGAAGAAGGAGGCCCGGGATTCACATTCAGATGAAATCATCAGTTTTTGCAGCAAGCGGCCCAGCTAATTTATGTGGTGAATTTTTTATACGTTTCCCCCTGGTTTTTCTTCCCTGCTGTCCTGGCCCCCTTTCTTCAGTGCATTAAGAGATGCTGCCGTGCCTGCGGCAACAGCCTTGGAGAGGGAACCAGCCCCGTCTTGCCGCCAGGAGCCTCCTCTGAAGGCTCGCTCCCTCTAACCCGCTCTGGGATCTTCCCTGGGATCGCCTTCCGCCTGGGCTGGATCTCATCTCACACCTTCAGTAACGTTCGTGGCCTCCGTTTAGTTCTGGGCAGCAGTCATATGTGTTACATGAACTCCACACCGAAAGTGAGCAACCTCTGCTCTCTAGAGAACCGCTGGCCAGCAGGTGACTGCACGGCGGCAGCTCCAGAAACTTCGGCTTCTAAGAGGCCGTGTGTAGTCAGATCAGAGAGTAAAATGGTGTGCTTGCTTGCTTTGATTTCCTTCTCCCTGCGGTTCTCAACCTGTGGGTCGCGAACAATGAAAATACATCCTGCATATCAGATATTTACATTACGATTCAAAACAGTAGCAAAATTACAGTTATGTAGTAGCAACGAAAATAATTTTATGGTTGGGGGTCACCACAACATGAAGAACTGTATTAAAGGGTGGCGACATTAGGAAGGTTGAGAACCACTAAACAGCCCCTCTACATAAAGAGGTCAGTGGGTGATTTTTTTAACATATAGACAGTCCTATAAAGGGCAGATGGTTAATATATTTTAGAAAGAACTTGGGGTATTACTCTGAAATGTCCCTTTCAACAAGCAGCTCAGACAACACAAGTCAGGCCACTACAGGACATTGGCATCGCTGTGGATGTTTATTTGGGAAGGCAACATCCCTGCAAGCGTCAGCAGCTCTACACAGATAATTATTCCTAATGAGGAAAAAAGTTAATGGGACAACTACAGAACACTCTTAAATGGAAAACTAATACATTTATAAAATTATCTAAGAATACATGTAATCTATTTTTAATCCTCACTTGAGGATATGCTTTTATTGATTTTTAGAGAGATAGGAAGGGAGAGAGAGAGAAATATCAATGTGAGAGACAAACATCATTCTGTTGCCTCCCACAAGTACCCTTCCTGGGGATCGAACTGCAGCCTAAATATGTGCCCTGACCTGGAATCGAATCCACAACTTTTTGATGTACGGGAGGATGCTCCAACCAACTGAGCCACCCGGCCAGAGCCGTATGATCATTTTGTTGTTGTTGTTAAATTCTTTTTTTTTAATCTTTATTGTTGAGAGTATTACAAATGCCTCCCCTTTTTCCCCTTATCCACCACCACCCATTTCTGGCCCCACCCCAGGCCTTCACCACCCTACTCTCTGTGTTCATGGGTAATGCATATATGCATTTAAGTGCTTTGGTTAATCTCTTCCCTCTCCCTCTCCCCCATTCCTCTGAGATTCATATAATCATTTTTTTAAATATATTTTATTGATTTTTTACAGAGAGGAAGGGAGAGGGATAGAGAGTTAGAAACATCGATGAGGGAGAAACATTGATCAGCTGCCTCCTGCACACTCCCTACTGGGGATGTGCCCGCAACCAAGGTACATGCCCTTGACCGGAATCAAACCTGGGACCCTTCAGTCCGCAGGCCGACGCTCTATCCACTGAGACAAACTGGTTAGGGCCATATAATCATTTTTAAATATAAAAATGATCAGATATAATGTGGCTATTAGTAAAATGTAAAACAAGTTATTACTTTAACTACCTTTCAAAATTTTTAATCATCAAACACTTTAATATATTTTACATAGTAATGATATTTATTTTATTTAAGAAACTCCTCTTTATTTGGAGTAGAATTACAGTGATAGAGAAAAAAATTCTAGTGAAAGTGAAAGTAGACATTACAAAGTTAACAAGCCTTTTGTGTGACCTAATTGCATTAGAATATATTAGTAAGGTTGCATATTATAGGTTTTATGTTTCATTAGAAAGGTCACCACCGATTTGGGCTGAATCATTAAAGAAAGAAGACCACATTAGCAGAGTGCTCTTCAAGAAGCTAAAAGATGAATGTACTTCACTTCATTAGAATTATCTCACTATAACTCAATATTCTGATTTTATAGTAAGAAGAGACAATAAGAGAGCACAGAAGTCCCAGGTTCCATATTCCTCTTGGAAACGGCCTGGGTAATTGCACCATAAGATTGTTTTCCCAAAACACAAACATCTATAATAATAAAAACATAATATGCTAATTAGACTGGACGGCCTAACAGCGGAACAACCAACCGGACAATAATAATAAAAACATAATATGCTAATTAGACCGGACGGCCTAACAGCGGAACAACCAACCGGACAACACTGGGGCTGTGAGGGCCGAGCCCCTTGCACGAATTTCATGCATCAGGCCTCTAGTAACACATAAAAAGCAGTGCACCTACTTGTTCTGATTACAATAAAAGATATCAGGCCTGTGACATGCTAAACCATAGAAAACCTTATCTTCCAAATTGTGCTCCTTAACATTTGAACCACTGTGTTAAGAGATCTTACTCTGTTTTAAAACATCACAATTTTTAATCCCAGAGTTATTATTGCCACAAATGCATTACAAGGTTCCTATGTGTAATTCTGAGATGTTTTTATGGATTTAACAAATATGTAAGCCTCAATAATTTTCAATAGATACTTCTTATAATTACAACAGAAAGAAATTTTACTTGCTGTATTTTTATCACTAATGTCAAAAAGACATAAACATACATAGTGATTCATCCTGGTGAGAATTTTGTTAGAATCCTTAATTCCATAAAAAAATAATAAACTATCCTGTCAGTTAATCTCCAGATTACATGGGCCAATGCTTGTGTTTGGCTTTTTTCAGTTACAAAGAACAAAAATATGCAGACTACCTTGTATAATGGGCTTTATCATAAAGATGTTGAGAGAGTAAGGAAGCACGAAAAGTTTCCCCAAGCAAGACTGATGAAGAAGCCTCAGTTTGACTTCTTCTCTCCCTGTTTGGGTACCTTTTATTTCTTTCTTTTGCCTTATTGCTCTGGCTGGGACTTCCAGCACTATGTTGAATAAGAGTGGTGAGGGTGGACATCCTTGTCTTGTTCCTGATCTTAGAGGAAAACATTTCAGTTTTTCACCATTGAGTATATTAGTGAGAGTTTATCATATATGGCTTTTATTATTCTGAGGTACTTTCCTTCTATTCCTATTATATTGAGTGTTTTAATCATAAATGCATATTGTATCTTATCAAATGTTTTTTTCTGCATCTATTGATAAGATCATGTGATTTTTATCCTTTTTTTTTATTATTGTGATATATTATGTTGATTGATTTATGTATGTTGAACCATCCTTGTGCCCCTGGAATGAACCTCACTTGATCATGATGTATTATTTTTTTGATGCACTGTTGTATTCTATTTGCTAGTATTTTGTTTAGGATTTTTGCGTCTGTATTCATCAGAGGCCTGTAGATTTCTTTTTTTTGTGTTATCTTTGCCAGGTTTTGGTATCAGGGTTATATTGGCCTCATAGAATCTGTTAGGAACAGGCAGCCAACCAGATGGGAGATGATATTTGCAAACAGTAGCTCTGACAAAGGTTTAATTTCAAAAATGTATAAAGAACTCATAAAACTCAACACCAAACAAACAAACAACTCAATCAAAAAGTGAGCAGAGGACCTGAAAATACACCTCTCCCAAGAAGACATACAAATAGCCAATCTATAATAATAAAAGTGTAATATGCTAATTAGACCAGACATCCTTCCATCCTTCCGGACAAAGCCAAGGCTATGAGGGAAACCCGGGTCCTGGGTGCCTGCAGAAGGCTGCAGGGAAGCCCTGGTCCTGGATGCCAGAGAGAAGCCGATGCAGGCAGCCGGGGGAAGGAAGGCCTACTCTTGCACAAATTTCATGCATCAGGCCTCTAGTCTATAATAATAAAAGCATAATATGCTAATTAGACTGGACATCCTTCTGGACGAAGCCAGAGCTGTGAGGGATGAGGCAAGCCACCGCAGCTGCAAGGGCTGAGCCCCTTGCATGAATTTTGTGCATCGGGCCTCTATTAGATATATAAAAAGATGTTCAACCTCACTGGCAATTAGGTAAATGAAAATCAAAACTACAATGAGATACCACATTACCCCTGTTAGAGTGGCCATTATCAACAAGACAAGCAGTAACAAGTATTGGAGAGGTTGTAGAAAAAAAGGGAATCCTCATTCATTGCCAGTGGGAATGTAGATTGGTACAACCTATGGAAAGCAGTCTGGTGATTCCTCAAAAAATTAAGAATAGAACTTCCATATGACCCAGCAATTCCTCTCCTGGGTATATACTTGAAAAAATTGAAATCATGTATTCGCAAAGATATAAGCAATCCTATGTTCATTGCAGCATTATTCACGGTGGTCAAGGCATGGAAACAACCAAAGTGTCCCATGATAGAGGACTGTATGAAGAGGATGTGGTACATATACACATTACTCAACCATAGAAAGGATGAAATAATGCCATTTTCAACAACATGGATGGACCCTGAGAATATTATGCTAAGTGAAATAAGTCAGTCAGAAAAAGCTAAGAACTATATGTTCACTCATCTGTGGGATATAAAACTGAAACTCATGAACACAAATAGCAGTGGGGTGATTGCCAGAGGGAAGGGGGTGAGGGAAGAAGGGGGTCCTAATATAAGGTGACAAGAGATTTGACTTTGGGTGGTGGACACATGGTGCAATATACAGATCTTGTTACATAGAAACCCACACCTGAAACCTATATGTTCATGTTGACCAATGTCACCCCAATCAATTTAATAAATAAATATTTTTTAAAAGAAGCTACACATCGCTCATGATTCCACTGCAATGCCAGCAGCTCTACAGCAGCTCTAAGAGTCTGCCTTTTGTGGGCCTCAGTTTCCCTCTCCTTCTCTCTCTACCCCATGGCTTCTGCCTGTCTCCTTTCAGTGCATCTCCTCACTTTAGAGCCACTCTTCGGTCTTCATCTCTTTTTTTTTGTTTACTTTAAGTCATGCTCTATAAGAGCAAAGATGCCATTTGAGTGATCACTCCTTACCCAGATTAGAGCAACCACAATGGAAAAAATTATCTTCCCAGGCCACTGAAATGCTGTCCTGGAAGATGATCTTGGCCAAGAGCAGCAAGGTGGTCAGAATAGCAAGGTCAGATGACAAAGCAGAGCATGTTTATGCAAGGAACTCCTTGCTCATAACAGGACTGTGGGCAAGTGGTAAGCACCCACATACCATATGTGGTATGTCATGAGCACTCATGGCTTCAATGCACAACCCAGGATACCTCCCCGCAGAATCAGCCTCAAACTGTCTACCAGCCAGGAGAGACAAATTTGAAGGACTTGCTATCTATTCTTCTAGCAGGGATGGGGAACGTCCAGCCCACAGGCCATATAACACCCGGGAAATCATTTGGTCTGGCCCTGCCAAGCATTAGGGATGATTTAATTAAATGTTTGACCAAATATAACAGGCTCATTTTTAAGTTGATAAGTTTGTATGCCCCTTGAATGATGTTAAAAATATCTAAATGGCCCTAGGTAGAAAAAAAGGTTCCCCACCCCTATATCTAGAGGGAACAAGGTGGATATCAAAAACTCTCATTAGTACCATATTGTCTTGACCTTATGGAGTTGATTATACTACACTGTTCTTTCCTAGCCTGCCCTTAGCTTTCATTCATATCAATGGGGAGGAGAAAACGCTTGTTTTGGGAAACTTTATTGTATTGGCTTTAGGAACATTGTTGAGAACACCATTCAGGGCCTATGAGGGAAATTGGGGGCGGGGGGGGGGGGGGAGGGGGCTTTGTGCTAAAAAAAGCTTTAAGTGCCCCATAGGAAGTGTTTGTTTCCTCACCTAGAACAGTTAGCTAATTTTCCCTTTTCACTTAGGCCACCAGAAAGCTTAAACCTTCATATGGAGCATAGCTATTTCAAATGTGTCCTATTTTATTTCTGACCTTGACTCTTGTTCTAGTCCCTATTTTCCCAAATCATATTTTTAATGTTTTGTATTTTGCAATTAGTATTTTATACATTAATTTAAATTCCTTGAGAAAATAACCAAAGTATAATAAATATTTTAAAAGATATATGTGACAATTACACTAAATGCAATAAGAGCATGATATTTTATCCTATCATACTGAATTTTTGAGATAGTCACAAATGTCCTTTGATAACATTTAATTAAGAATTTAATTCAAAACCACCACAGATGAAGACCTCACCAAAAATGACTGTTCTAAATTTAAGTAAATATCATAAACATTTTTATATAGGGAAAATATCACAAGTATTCAACCTCTATATACTTTCAAACATCAATTTAAATTATCATAATTAGTACCTAATCCTATAAAACTTATAGTCAACAGCATTTCTAAAACATTTTGGCTAAGGACAATATCATATGAAATAAAAACCCAAATTAAAGCTGACCACATAGTGGTGATAAAAATAGAAATGTATTAATTGTCCACATCTTGCCAATAAGAGGAGAGAATAAACAACGTGATTATGACTTTCTTATTTCTTTGTTGTTGTTTTTTAAAAAAAGAAAGTGTAAAGTGCTTTCACTGTTGATTCTATAGCTCAGTAAAATAGAGTGAATAAGTCATTCCTTCTTAATAGGAGATACAGTGATAAATGGCTATTACAGAATCTGCTTCTCTGATGTTTGTGTACTAGTTCATATGCTCTTCTATTTAACCCTAACCTACCATCAACCTCCACAAAAATGGGCCTTACGTAACCACCTAAACAGCGTCCAAAAATAGTTCAGTCCTGAGAAAATGGGAAAGGCCCCAGTCCAACGCCAAAAACTTTCTCAGATTGATCCAAACAATCATTTTTATGTTATTTTTCCATATGTGCTCTCTTTATATTTTACACAGACACACACCCTTGTATTTTTCCACCAGACAAGGTAAGATAATTTACTACATCCTCAGATCCAGGTAACATGCTGCCCCCCAAAAATCAAACAGGAATAGTAAAATTACACAGAGATATTTTTCAAGGAGGATGAATTTTCAAAGTGATAAAATTGAGACTCATAAGTAGCATATCTCTCTCTAATGAAGATGAAAATCATGTTAAACACCAAATACACTTGTCTAATTACATCAGGAAATACCATTTTGTGTTTGCTAATGAAATGTGATGCTACTGTATTCACTGAAAGCCAAAACAATGTGAAGATATAACATGCTAATTTCAAAAAGGCAATTGGTAAAATGGTTGTTTGCTTTGAACTGCTATAAAAATTAATAAAATTATGTAAATACAAGCACAGTTACTGAAAATGTGACACTCTAATTTTAGAAAAGCCACAGAACATAATGACTTAAGAAACTTCAAACCATGTTTAACCTTATTCTCTTCACAGAGAGAAGACTAATGAGAAAATGTTTGTCTAAAAGGCTAATATTTGTTTTAATATATTTACTTCATTGCTCTAAGTATGGAAGCCACTTCATATCCTTTTGGCAATAAGGGTAAAATCCTAAACAAATAAATATGTAAGCAAGAATTTTCTGCCCACAAGCATTTTGCAGTCTCCTAGCCAAGTCGCCATGATGCATTCGCAAATGTCTTAATGGCCTTACTACATAGAATCCTATTATAATGCAGGAGCCAGTGAACACACGGAGCCCCCTTATTGTATGCTTTCCAAGTTACAAGAAAAAAGATGCACGACACATCACTATGTACACAGAGAACATGATTTGACCTCCATGGTCACATCCATGGTATAACCAGATGTCTTGTAATAGGTTATTATCATGGCTGGTACTTAGTGATTCTCCGCAGTGGGCTTTATTCTGTACTAATTTTTCATCCTGAAATCTCTTCATAATGTACATGTTGACTCAAGAAATGCAGTGTCTTTAAAATTAACCTTAGGAATCTATGTTCTATTAAATTTTCTAATAATTTAAACATGAAACATTATTAAAATTCATATAGCCTACTCCTACATTTTACTTCTTTAAAATTAATATTTTCATTGGCTCTGGCAGAGATCAGTGAAATGTAGCTTTCTAACTTTCATCACTTAACGATATCTTGGTCAAGAAGTGAATATGGCTCTAAACCAAATAAGCAATTTAAAAACTCTTCAAATGTTGTGTCTCTGAATCGTCTGAATAAATACCATATTCTTTACTAACAGTCTTCAATGATAAATGTGCTTATTTGCAATACACTTACTCAAGGAGTTATAAAGGGACCAGAGATAATGTAAAAGGTCCCTACTTGCTTTAGTATGCAGGGGGAAAAAATACTACTTAAAGTCTGAAAATATATGATGGAGAGTATATCTTCCATTTGGTCTGATTACTTTTTGTAATCTACTGGGAGACAATATAAGAGCACACATCTTCTGTATCTCTATAGGGGAAGTCTCCCCGAAGGTAGGTGTAAGAATTACACCAGCTGCAGAGGATGTGAATTTGCTCTGGTAAAATTGCTACAAATACACCATCAAAAATATGTATATATGAAAATTGAAAATATTTTTATTTTCAGTCACTTTCAGAATGTGATTATGTCAACAACAAAGGATTTACTTAAACCTTAAAAATATATCATTTATTGTACTTTTAACATGGCTCTTTAAAAAGAAACACTTCAAATATCAAATACACTGTAACACAATCGGAGTGGTATTTAAAATACCCAGATTAGACACCTAAATGATAAATATTGCTTGGTACCGCACATCTGTTCTTTGTAGTGTTTTCCAGTAAAGCAGCATAGTGCAACATTTCAGTAAAGCAATTCAAACATAAGAATCGCTACAGAGCAAAAGCTCTTGTCACTGTTTGTGATTGTCTAATGGTATATGGTTCAATCATAAAGGGCAGCTGACAGGCTGGTATAAGAAATGAATTTTCTTCTTCCTCCTGACACATCAGAGTAGGGCCCCCTGCTGTAATGCAGAAAATCTTTTATGCAAAAAGAATACACTATCTTTCAGCACATGATTACTATTCAGAAGATTTCGATTAGCTTTTGGGGTGCAATTTTTTAAGTATTGATACAAAATTGCACAAAGAGCAAACTAGGTCCAGGATTATGCTTTGTCTCCCCAACTTACCAGTAGTCATCCTATGACCTCAGGCATATTACTTTGTTCTCGCTGCCTTCATTTCTCTGTCTTTGAAATGGGAATAGTAATAATAAAATATGATTCCTGTCTTAGAATAAAATGGCATGAAAAAAATGAATGAATATTTATTAAGAATTGCAGCTTATATAGAAAGTGAACTGTTGGGGAGACAATGTAATCTTATCAAACACAATCATACTGAAAACCTTAATCAAGGTGAAGGAATTAAGAACTACAAATTGAAATCCTATATAATAAAAGCCAAATATGCTAAGTGTCTGACCATTTGTTCAACCAGTTGCTATGACACACACTGACCACCAGGGGGCAGACACTCCAACCGGTAGGTTAGCTTGCTGCTGGTGTCCGGCCAATCAGGACTAGGCAAGAGGACTGGATATGCCCTGGAGCCCTTCCGTGGTCCCTCCCTGGCCAGCTGGCCCCCATCGGCCCCGATCGGGGACTGGACGAGATGGCCCTGATCAGCCCCAATCGCCAGCCAGGCTGAGACCCACCCGTGGTCCCTCCCTGGCCAGCTGGCCCCCATCGGCCCCGCGAGATGGCCCCGATCGGCCCCAATCACCAGCCAGGCTGAGACCCACCCGTGCACGAATCCGTGCACCTAGTAGTCAATAGCATTGTAATAACTATGTATGGTGCCAGGTAGATACTGGAAATACTGGGGGCATCACTTTGTAAAGTATAGCATTGTCTAACCACTGTGTTATATACCTGAAACTAATACAAAATAATATTGATGTAAACTATAATCTATAATAATAAAAGTATAATATGCTAATTAGACCAGACGTCCTTCCGGATGAAGCCGGGGCTGCAAGGGAAGCCCAGGTACCAGGTGCCAGAGGGAAGCCAGTGCTGGCAGCCAGGGGAAGGAAGGCCTACTCTTGCATAAATTTCATGCATCAGGCCTCTAGTTTAAAAATAAAAGCCCTAATAAAAAATAAATCAAATGTGTTGCATAAAATGTAACATCTTACATTTTTAAATGTTTAGATAAGTCACAAAAAATATGACCATTTTCACTTTCTTGCACAGAGAAATCAAACAGCAATCCTGTTGGATAGGTCTAGGATGAAAATACATTTATTGCCCGTGGACTCTGTGTAAAGCACTGTGCTAAATACCTTTATTTTCTCATTTAATCTTCACAACTTCTCTATGAAATGAGGGCTGTTATGAATTCCATTTTACAAATGAGCAAACTGAAGCCCAGATAATTTTTTTCTAACTGTCTGTCAGTTAACATATTCAGGGACAGGAGGATATTTTGAACTTTTAAATGTCTATAGTCAAGCCAAACTCAACCCCAGCTTATACTCTTAACTACCCTGCTATACTGTATTTATTCATTTGACAAGATAACCAATATGAAAAAGATGAGAGACAAAAAAAATACAAAACAGGGAGATATTTGAGCTGGAGAAAAGGTAAGACATTGGTACTCACAGAGGACAGGAGACTTCAGTCCTCTCAACAAAGCCCAAAAGATGGGTTACTCCAATAGGAAATGCAGGTAAGTGGCAGGGCAGGTGAGGAGGGCTCAGCAAACCAGGCAGGGAGACCCCTGGGCCTGAGCTAAAATTGTGTGAGATTACAGGAAAAGTGAGGAAAAGGATTGGGCAGGTGGGCTTCCCCTGGGAGAGTCAAGTGCGATTATACCAATAATAGAAGTGAGGCAGAGGTTGGGAGGCAGGCTGGAGGCGTGCTAGCCACCTGGGAAAGGGACCTCTGAAGGGGAGAGGTACTAATGAATGTGATTTATGTGAGTTCATGTTCATAAGGCTGTATAAATGCAAGTTGTTATTGCTTGAGGAGTCTTACATTCACCAGAAAGGAAGTGTTACATAAGAGACACGTAGGAATAAGATATTTTGTGCAAATTAACTGGGTTGCTAAGAACATCCTACCTCTGGCTGAGTATCCCATTATCTTGTCTGAGATGGTCAGGGAATTATAGTGCTACTTTCAAAGGAGGGGAGAGAGATCAAGGCACACCCTGTCAGAGTCTGAGGTGTTGCTGAAGATTTTAAGAAATATCAGGGCACCTCCTCTTCTTGGGAGGAGTGGAGTACCCAGCAGAAATACTTGAAGGGAGAGATAGAGGGAGTCGCCACAGGAGACTCCTGGCAGAGGCTTAAATGGGAAAGGGCCTCACCTTGTGAGTTTGAGAACATCGAGGTTGATAAAATGTCAAGTTTTATCCTCACATGTCAATGTTTCCTGACTGAGGTTTGTGGGTACATTCTGAGGAATCAAAGAATTTTTAAATTTAAGAAACACTGTCGTACTTTCACTAAAATCTCTCCTGACCCTCTGGGAGCCCTTTTATATTAAAAAATTTTGTTTAGCCCTAGCTGGTTTGGCTCACTGGATAGAGCATCAGTCTGGGGACTGAAGGGTCCCAGGTTCGATTCCAGTCAAGGGCATGTACCTTGGTTGCAGGCACATCCCCAG
>NW_005363209.1:767624-775992 GCF_000412655.1 Myotis brandtii | reverse complement strand
CTCTCATCGATGTTTCTGGCTCTCTATCTCTCTCCCTTCCTCTCTGTAAAAAATAAAAAATCAATATATATTTTTTAAAAAAATTTGTTTAACTATGAACAAAAATTAAGTACAAGAGTGGGTGTTTCTTAATGAAGTTAGATGGGGCCCAGACATGCAAGGGGCTTTGAAGGTTACACACCGCATTTGGTCAGAAAGAAAAAGCAGGCAGGGGAGGTCTGGCCTGATGCACTCAAAAGGGAAATGGAGTGGTTGGAAGGCTTCGGTGCCCTTGATGAATTGCAATAAGGATTTGGGTTATCCGTGTGGGAAGCATGCCATCATATAGAATCTCTGGAGAGGACTCTCTGGAGAGGACTCTGGCATTAGTTAGGAACCAATGATTTTTCTGATTGTCCCTGTAGATCTGGAAAAAAAATCAAAGGACTCTGCCACAAGGTATATTCCTGAGAAATAATCTGCCCAGAAAGGCAATGATGATGTTCCAATTCAGCTCTGCTACTCTCGTATTTATAGTCTTATCTCTCAGTGTCAATGTTCAGAAGTAAATAAAGATAGCTTTAAATTAGTGATCAAACACACTAATAACCACCAGTAGATTGTTAGCTATTTATGGGCACAAGGCTTTCTCATAATACCTAATTGATTTATTACACCTGACATTGTCTAGTAGTTTAATTCAGAGAAATCAGGCAGAGATTCTAGGGAAGCCCTGGGACCAGTCTATGAAACACTAATACCATACATTAGACCGTTAAATCTGATTTGGCATGTAGAGCCACATCATAACCAAAGTAAACTGAGTGGTTCCAAGAATGATTTAACTCGATTAAATTAATCTACTGTGTTGAAAACTGGTAGGATTGTGACTCATTTCCAAGTAACTTCACTAAAACGGGGATGATGTCCCTTAGGAAGAACCTATTATTGAGTTAAATGACTAGTCTGTTGTTTCATGTTATTTTAAAAATATTCAAGGGGGAAAATGTTTTGAATCTTTAAAAAAAAGTCTCTTAAAAGCTATTGCAAAGGATTAGGAAGACCAAGGTTATAAAATGTAAATTAAACCCCAAAGTAAAGAGATTTTAATATAAAAGAAACTAAGGACAAATTCGGATTTCATGAGACCTTAAGCTTATATAAGTTGAGAGCCTTTTTCAGAAAAAGAATTTTAAATTATGAATAAAAGATATATACAAAAGTGAACAGTTTCAATAGATGCTAGTAGGGACCCAGACAAATAAGGGGTCTTGAAGGTCATGCATTATGAGGTTCCCAGTACATCCAACTCCTGGGAGGAGTCGGAATTTCCTTCATCTTCTGAGTCACACAACACTGGACCTGAGATCCTTTCACTGGGATAAATTAAAAGTGATCTTCCTCATAATTAGAGATAGCAATAAAGAGAGGTTAGTTGCTCTTAAAACTATTGTATCAAAATGATTCCTAAAAGCAGCCAAGAACCAGGAATACTGTGATTAGGCAGGAGTTAGAGATAAATCATGGGTAATTTTGTAGTATAAAACAAAATTTTAATGAGCACCATTTATTAGAAAATAATATGGCAAGACCTTATAAAATAAATCTGACAATTCTGCTACTACCATTTATTAGAAAATAATATGGCAAGACCTTATAAAGTGAAACATTCATATACTCTAAATCTGACAATTCTGCTACTAAGTGTATGAGAGAGAGAGAGAGAGAGAGAGAGAGAGAGAGAGAACAACTTTGCATATGTCTGAAACGGAATTTTGGGGCTCGAACACGTGGTGTTCCCCTGTACTGGAATCCGGATTCTTTGTCTCCCAGAGTCGAAGAATGAATCCACGGACAGAAGGTGGTAGGCAAAGGTGGAGATTTATTAAAGAACAAGTTACAGACTCCCACTTGGGGAGGGGGAAAAGGTCCCCCTGAGTCCCTTTTTCCTATGGCTTATAAAGGCTACAGATCCTTGTGCCTTGATATCCCCTCTGATTGGTCACTATTCGACTGGTTACTATAGTAATTCCTGGGCTCAAAGGTTGAACCTCACATGGGACATGTGAAGTTCTCCCCGCCTCCTTCCTTATTGTTTTTCTATTTCTTTTGGGCTTTCTTCTTCTCCTTCTGCATGAGGGGCATCCTTCCCTTTATTTTGTAAATATAGACCTTCTGCTGTTCCCAGCTCCCTCATTCTATGGAAATGTACCTGTTGCAGCTTTTCAGCTCCCCTATTCTATGGAAATATACCTTCTGCTGCTCTGCAGCCCTGTGCTTCTTCCATGGTCCCCTTAAATTCTAAATTTCCTAAACCTGTCCTATTTTACCCCTAAAATTCCTGTTTCATGTCCATCAGAAAACATGCATAAAATGTTCAGAGCAGTGTTGCTCATGGTAGCAAAGAAGAAAAAGAAGGATAAGGAAGAGGAAAAAAGGGGGGGGGGGGGGGAGAGGAGGAGAAAGAGAAACAGCCTAAACCTTCTACTACAGTGGATATAACTATGGTTTATTTACTCAATGGAATATTAAACAGCATTAAAATAACAATATAGATCAATCATAGAAACCACAATACTGAAGAGAAAAAAGGGAAATAAACAAATCCTTGGTTGTGTCCCTTTCCAAACCCTAATCTGGAACCGTTTTAAATTATCTTTTAAAAATCTGCTTTTTGTTTCAAACCTTGGTGCTAGCTCTGCTTTCTGCCTAATGAACACCTGAATGAGTGTTTATTATTATTATTTTATTGCCTTTCAAGGTATACTTGACAATCTCATCCTTTGTTCTCACCATAACCATCCCATAATCATTGTGCACTTCAACCACTTGACCTACCTATTAACAGTTTATTTCTATTCCAATTTTTGTTTAAGTGTTAGGCCAATTATTTAGATTTTTCTCTTTGCCCTTCCAAACTTTTCTCTGTGATGATGGGGCTGGGACTTGGCCAATTATATTTTCCAGATTCCTTTGTCAGTGTCCAAAATGGCATCAGTTGTACTAAAGTGTATGCTACCAAACCTAGATTTAATACCTGACCCTAACTGCTGTTTCAGTCTTTCCTAGAAATATAATCTTAATCAACCAGTCTGAAATTTCTGGCCCACACTAATAAGGTAATACTATATCATATGGGCCCTCTCCATGCCCCCACCCCACCCTCATGGAAAGAAGAGGCAATCTGCATAAAAAAAACCCAAACCCTTCTCTTTCCCTTCCTCCCCCAATACAACAGTCTTGGTCTAAAAATAATCCTTTCTTTTCTTTTGTTAATAGCTCCCTTGCCCCACCCTACTCCCTATAAAAACCTTCCATTTTGTACAACCCCCTGGAGCACATCTCTAGTTGCTAGATGGAATGCTGCCCAATTCATGAATCACTTAATGAAACCTACGTCTTCAAATTTATCAGGTTGAATTTTTTAAAAGACTCTGCCAACAAAGGGACTAGAGGAAGACAGGAAGGCAGGAGGAAGGAGACACCACTTGCTCCTTCCTGTTTGTTTGCTGTTCTTTTCCAGAGCAGCAGCTGGTCCCAGCTTCTCTTGGTGGTCACAAAAGCAGCCTTCTCGAAGCCCTTACAGGTATGAACAGAAGTCCTGTAAAGTCCTTCTTTGAGCTTCTGGAGCCTGGTAGCCATGACTAAAGTTGTTTTTTTGTTGTTGTTGTTCCCCAGTCATAGAATTGGTACCTGTTTTCTGAAGTTACTCTCTTTCCAGAGAGAAAACACCCTTTCTGCTTTTTCAGCCTTCCGACACCTATATTAGATTCCTTATTAAAACACCCAGTGTAGTATCTGATCTCCTGATTGGATCTTGACTGATACATATGTCTGTTTCCTCCTCAAATAGTCAGAGTGCTCTGTGAGGATAAAATACATTTCTGGTTCACTTTTGTGTCTTTAGGACCTGCGGATGCACTGTAGCCCAAAATAAACACTCTGCAAGTATTGAATAAATGGGTTAATGATTGGTCAAATAGTAGAGGATGAGGAGCGTGGCCAAAGTAAGGACAATGGAGGTGGGAGGGAAATTATGACTATAAAATTCATTGGAAGTCAATTTTCATTACAAGTCCAAAGAACAGAGTAGGAGATTGGGTATGCTCTGGTTGTAGTCCAAAGCAATGCTACTTTTCTTATACTATTTCCAAATAACACCACAATGAAAATCTCTGTAACAAAAGACTTATTTCCCAAACTTGAGCAATGGCCAACTAAATCATGTAATGCAGCCAAATTTCAGTAAAGGTGAAAAATATTTGACTAGTGTCCTGTAATATGTTAAGAGTAATATTTGAACTATAAAAAACGGGAAGGAGGTAAAAAAACAACCTCTAGAGAAAGAACCAATAGAAAAAACAGTAAATTTTGTTGTGAATCTTGCTCCAATGCAAAAAATATAAACTATTTAAGTGTTCAAAATCATTTTCACAATTCATAAAAGTACTAATCCATAGTTGATTATCAGAAGTTAGTTGGGAAGGCTTAGTATTCACCCCCATCTTTGAATTCCTCTAACAGAAGGGCTCCCTCAACTTTCCATCAGCAGGACTCATGGTTTATTGCTCTCACTGTGTTTTGGGCCACAGTTTGAATCTGTCTACTTATGTTGTGAATCTGCACATTCTACACCCTTATGTGCATCACCCCCATTCCTGTCTCTGTCCATTCCCTGAACTAATATGGCAGGTAAAAAGTAAAAACATCTCTACCAAGTGTCATGAAGCTTAAGAAAACCACAGAAAATGAAAGACATAACAACATAGATGTACAAGTTTGTATAATATCTAATATATTTCCATAAATGGAAGTTGGTGTCATTGTTCTTGCTGCGATGGCTGCTACTGTCAAGCCTAGGTCATTGGTAAGTAACATGATTGCAGTGGTGTTATGAAAGAAACCATTTCACGGATTATGAAAGATATACAACATATGGCCCCTGCCCTCAATGAGCTCAAAGGATGATATAACAACCACCTCAAACAGGGAGATGCGATTTCAGCAAATAGCAAGACAGTGCAAATATAACTCTCAGCCATTTCAAACACGGCACCTTGTACAGAATACTAGCCAAATGCATAGCAAATTCAAACTGCAAATATCAACCAGAGGAAGGAAAGTATTGAAGAGACCACCTTGCTCATTTAAACAAGACTCAAATCCTGAAAGGATTTACCTAGAAAGGAGGTGGTCCCCTCCTACCATGTTTGACTTTCTCCTCAGCTTCACTGGTCCCAGCACCCCTATTTTATAAGTGTCCTGAGTAGAGTAGTGGAGATGGGGAGGGCCAATGTGTGTGTGTGTGTGTGTGTGTGTGTGGCCCCACAGTCAGGTTCATCAAAGTGTTGGCTCCCTATTTTCTCACTCCAAGTCCCTCTCCATGTGAAGGTTGCCATCTTTATACTCATCATATAGAAAATATGGAAGCATTGAGACCTTATGCTAAAGCCTTAGAGTGATTCTCAAGAGTCCACAAGCCCAGACATTCTAAGAGGTATATCCTCTTCCCCCATAATTGAAAATTGACAATAACAAACAGGTGAACCTCCACTCCCCCACCCCCCAGGCCTAATTAAGTGTTAATATGATGCCTCTCTTAAAGATTTTTCTTTAACTAGACAGTTATAATGTTTCCAAATTTTTTAAATTTATTTTCAATAAAATAAAAAGTAATCTATCTATACTCATATTAAAAGTAGGAATGAACAGTGATACTCATTGTTGACATGAGAAGATATCACATAATCACATTTCTTAATGAATAAGTATACAATACTTTATACACTTATTGGGGGCGGGGGGGAATCCAGCTATTAAATGTCTTTTAAATACAGCTCTGTTTTTCTAAGAAATGTGAGCTTTTGTAACAGAGCTTTACATGTGGTACAACGCATATAATTCTGAATTAGAAATGCAAAACTAAATTTATTAAATAACCTTGGCAGTAAATAATGTTTCTAAGCAGATTCATCCAACACCTCTGTTGCAGGAAAAGGACATCAACTCCATCTCACTTGGTCTATCAATCAGCTTTGAAATGCAAATTTTGAGAGATAACAGAGAGATCACATCACCTGTGAAAAATATCTGATCGATGCTATGAAATTTTCAATAAAGGTAGGACACTTCCATCTATAAATATTCTTAAAGAATCTCTCTTTAATTCATATATATATACACACATATATTAAATTCAAGAATTGCAGAATTTCTAGGAATAATGAAGAATACAATTTAATAGTATTAATAATCATTGTATTTCAAAGTTACGTTAGAAAATTTCAGGATCTTTCCCTAAGATGCTTCTTCCACAGCAAATGTGGAAGGGGGAATGAAGGATGTTCATTGATATAAAATTAAGCTAAAAGATACTTTGGCCTCAATTATCTAGATATTTTGAGCAAATGCCAGATGGTTTCCTCATTTTTCACTTCCTTTGCAAGGAACAAACAGCCTATGTCTTCTTTACAGGAACAACTTTGCTCCCATTATATCACTGACAAATTTCAAAGTATAAAATGACTTAGAGATGAATCATCTCTAAGAGATCAGAGACTTGGAATAGTTTCCCCTTGAAGACAGTGCTTCTTGGGGGTTTTGTGAGAATCCTGGCACTTTTATCCAGCGAGAGCAGTGTGTGGTCTTTCCCAAGTGGGACTTTAGTGTCTGTACAAGTTTAACCCTATTCCCCTTCTCTGGGCCCCTTGGCACTCTATCTTCCCCCTTGTCATCCAGCGTAAGACTTTGCTCCTCCCTTCCACCACCTTTGTATGTCCAGGCTCCCTGGTCAGGCTGGTACTGGTTCCTCTGGCTGCACTGCCTCAGCCCACTCCCATAGCACAGTTTCTGTGTTGATGACAGAGAGATAAAGAAAAGAAAAGGGCATTTGAGACATATGCTCCAAATGGGCTGAAATTTGAAAAATTTAGTCAGTGCATATTTACTTTGTTTATAAAGCACAAAACATTGTTTGACTAATTGTAATTGTAGTATTTGCTTATTTGACTGAACTAAACATCAAATGGTGTGTTTTTTTAAGTGTCAAATGATCCTATTACCTTTGGGAATAAAAATACTAAAAACATTTTTAAATGGGAATTATAATTTCAGGCTGATAGTCTACAACCCTTAAAACATCAATAATCCCATACATGAGTCCAATGCATTCTATCGTTGAGTGGTATATTCTATACCCCTGGGCGGGGGAGGGGGGGAGGCAGCAGGATGCCATGCTGGTAAACAAACATAGCAGCAATTTATATGGCTATGGATGTCTGGTAATACCTTCTCTGAAAAGAATTTAAAGCTAAAATGACCTCTGCTGTGCTCCTGTCTTAACCAAACACTCTTTCAGCTGCCTTCTGAGGAAAATCCTGGCCTTGCCTGCAGTTCCATGACCCTCCATATGAAGGTGCAGAGGCCTCACTTCAGGGCTAGAACACAAAGTAGACTCCTTAACTTTCTTGATACCTCCACCTGGTTCCCAAAGAGACGAGCTCTGTCCTTAATCCACAGTGGAGCACAGCTGACACACACCGAGCTGGATAGAATCACCTCGGTGTGTTTGACATTAATTTCCCATCAAAAACCCAATAGACAGAAAACAAATTTAAGATTATTCATCTGCCTGCTCCTCTGGAAGTCTAAGGTCTAGACTTACATCAGTTTAAACATCAAAATGTTGGATACCTAGGCAACTTCCCTTTGTGACATATAACATAGCCCTTTATCAAAGGACATTATAAGAATAATTCCTATTGATCACACTTCTATATGTGTGATGACATAGTTGTTAAGAATGTTTGGCCATTCTGTTACACATGTTACATATAATTATGTAACAAGGGTTAGTTTTAGGGACATATTGTATAGTCCTTTTATAAGTGGACTTCATTTCCTTTTAATAAAACTGAAAATACATCCCCATCTTCACTCCAAGCCTTGGGCCCTCTCAGCAACACATTCACATACATAGGTGTCCAGCTTCTCCCATTTTTGGTACATGTCCCCTTTTGGGGTCCAGCCCCAGCAGGTCCAGGGGTTCCCCAAGGTGTGGACGGAGTCGGCGAAGAAGGAATGACACGGATGCAGCATTCAGATGATCATCATAGCCAGGTTACCCCAGCCAGGATCTCCTTACATCTGTATTTATACCAGTTGATTTTAATCCTATCAATTTCTATTCCAAAGGTTAGGGCGTTTCTTATCTCCATTCCAGGGAGTAAAGATTATGTAGTTTAAGGGTGATTGTTCATAGTTAAAGTGATTAACTACCCGCCTGGCATTTAGTTAAGGGGTTTTATTCCCTCCCTAACTTCAGGGAAAAATCCCTACCTGGGGAAACAACCTTTCTCGGAGAGGTGACCTTGGTTAAAACACATAGCGC
>NW_005363209.1:755173-767128 GCF_000412655.1 Myotis brandtii | reverse complement strand
CACCGAGTCAGCTTTGGTCAGAGTCGGCACGTACTCTGTATTCCTGAACCCAATCAGTCCTCTGTTTTTATTTTGAGAGTAGAGTAGGTGACAGAGGCATTCACTACAGGTGCAAAATTTATGGGAGTGCCAAAACCTCAGAAATTGAGATAAATAATGTCTTAATGTAACATTTTTATATGAAAATAAATACAAAAAATTCAAGGAGAATAAAATATTGAAATTTTAAATAAACACAAGGTCTGTCCAGGTAAGGAAAGTAAGGTAAGTGATGTCAGTACTGGGTCAGATTCTGTTTTTATTAAAATTGTGATATTTTGTTTATCATGGATTTTTAAAATACGTTTTTATTTTTTAAATATTACATTAAGGCGCCCTCTTAGCGCAGCAGGCAGCACGTCAGTCTCATAAATATTACATTAAGATATTAATTACCTTGATTACTCAGCTTCTTGGTACCTCCTCTAAATGTTGCACCCAAGGCTGTGCCAGGCCCTCCACCCTATCGCAGCTCGACTGTCATGCCCTTTTTCTTGATACACTTTGAAATTTGGCTTTGAGGTCACCATCTCTTCTTTCTCCTCCAATCTCACTGGTTACTCTTTTTCAATATCCTTTGCTGTTTTGTTCTCATCTCCTCCAACCTCTAGATATTGAGCACTCAGCTCTAAGACTTCTTCTCCATCTACACTGATTGCCTAAATGCTCTCATCCAGGCCCATGGCTGGAAATAGCACATATGCCCTGATAACTCGAAAGTTTTATCTCCACCCCAAACCACTCCCCTGAATCCCTACTTGGCATATCCATTTCAAAATGAATATGGCCACACTCCTCATTTTAACCCTTAAGCCATCTTCCCCTACAGTTTTCTGCATAATGGTTAAAGAGTAGTAATGTCCTTCCAGTGTCTCAGGTCAAAAATGCTGGAATTGCTCTTATCTACTCCCTAACTCTCACTTCACAAGTCATCAGCAATTCTTGTTGGCTCTATCTTCAAAGTCTATGCAGAATCCAACCACTGATCACCACCTCTACCACCATCCTAGTCCAAGCTACTATCTCTTCTTGCTCAGACTATTACAATCATCTAAAACTGGTTTATTTGCTTTTTCCTTTGCTTCCCTATAGTTTCTTTTTACCAAAGAAGCCAGAGTGATTTTTTAATGGAAATCTGGTTATGTCCAGTGTTTAAAACTTTCCAATGGCTCCTGTTTCATCCAAAATGAAATCCAAAGTCCTTAGGATAGCCTACAACACTGGTTCGCAAACCTTAGCTGCACCGGAATCAGAATCACCTGGAGTCTCATTAGAATACCCTTTGCTGAGCTCCACCCCAGAGCTTTGATTCAGGAAGCCTGGGTGGGGCCAATAATTTGCATTTTTAACAAGTTTCCAGGACATGCTGAGGCTGCTGGTCTGGGGACCAAGCTTTGAGAAATAATGGCCTACAATACCCTACATAAATCCATCACTTCTCTGAACTCATCCCTCATTACTTCCCACCTTCTTGTCTCTGGTCCAGGCCTCTGGCCTTTTAAGCCTTCCAGCATCTCCGACCTCAGAAACTTTTTTTTTTCTGTTCCCACTGTCTGGAGCAGTCCTCTCCTAGATGTTCTCCTGGCCACTCCTTATCATAAACCCTTTTAATAAGGCCTTTTCTGATTACACCATGTAAAATACCAAACTTGCCTCACCCTACCTTGTATTGCTTTATTTTTCTCCATAGAACTTATCACCATCTGTTCTTTATATGTTTATTTGATTGTTTATTGTTTGTCTCCTCCTTCTAGAATTTAAGCTCCATGTAAACACAGACTTGCTATACTTATTTCAGTATTAACACCAGAGCCTGAAATGGTATTTGGCACATAGGTGCTCCTTAAGTATTTGTGAATGAGAATTAGACATTCACTCCAGACTATTCCCACATCTGTTTCCTGGCTACATAGGTGGAAAGACTAATCAAATTTATCATGTGAATCTAAGCAAGTCACTTAAATGTTGCATACTCATCATTGTATGATAAAATCACCTTAATGGCTTAATCATGCAAAAACAAAAATGCCATCGACTCAGTGACCAGCACAGGAAGCTTCCCGTTCCCCTTTCAGTTTTATCCACATTCCTGAGCTTGTGTCCACAGAGACCCACTTAAGGTGGCTGAAAATAGAGTCCTTCTACTTCGTTGGCACCTGCTTCCTATAGCTGTAAGTCCATCTGTTCCTATAAAGAATCATCTCTGAGCTTTATTTCCTTAAATTATTTTTTCCTCTCTCATTCTCCTCTATTACTTCTTTTTACTCTCCCCAAAGAGTCACCTATTTTTGCACAACTAATATTTATTCACTTTCTCCCTTACCAAGAGTAGCTCCAATGTAATTCAAATGTCCATCCTCCCCAAATGACTAGTGTAAATCGTGATTAGGAATCCAATTAGCATGATTCTGTGTCCTTGGCCTGCAACTGGTTTAGGCATGTGCATATCACCCAGAGTCTGCTGGAAACTTCAGGAAAAGATAACTTCCTAAGAGAGATGTAAAAGGTCCTTCTACTGCTGGCTGGCATGTTGAGTGTCAACCTATGAACCAGGCGGTCACAGTTCGATTCCCAGTCAAGGCACATGTCCGGGTGGCAGGTGCAATCCCCAGTGTGGGGTGTGCAGGAGGCAGCTGATTAATGATTGTCTCTCATCATTGATGTTTCTCTCTCTCTCCCTCTCCTTTCCTCTCTGAAATCAATAAAAATATATTTTAAAAGGATCCTTCTACTATCAAACATTGTTGGATCTTCATCTAATGTTTGGAACTACAGCAATCATTTTGTAGCCCTGAGGGAACAAAACTAGAGAAAGCTGAGATGAGAAGAACCTGGATTCTTAATAAATCAATGAGCTAATGCACTAACAGCATTAGAGCTGCCCTGTCTCCAGATGTCTTGGTGTATAGGATAACCGAACTGTCTTATTGTTAAGACAGTTGTCTTTGGGGTTGGGAGTCATTACTTGCATCCTTCCTGATACAGAGGGCTGTGCTCAATAGTAACGTTATAACAGCCTATTTATACAAATAATTTGTTTACAAGACAAGCTCCATATCACATGTATAACTTTGCATCCTGGAATAGCTTTTTCCAACCACCATAAACTGCGTCCTCAGAAGGGCATCTCATGCTGAGTTACCCAAGTTAAATTTCATGCAGGCCCCAGTCTCTTTGAGATAAAAAGAAAACAAGACAGACTTCTGCTTCCTGGGTGTGGCCCATGGATGGAAATAACTACAGTTTTTATTACATAGAATCACCAAAAGCAGTAACCATTGCTTATTATTATTATAAGATGAGATCTAGAGGACAAAATTTATCTTGAACTTTATAGGACCTTTTCATACAATCAGCTCAGTAGAACCTCAATAGGCTCTCACAGATAAAAATGAAACAGCTATATGACATTTAAAAGAACCCCTACAGATAGGCAGAATTTCAATCATTGTGATATTTTTAAGTTTCAGACATTCTGAAATCTCTGAATCAAAAGCATTTTAATATAACTATTAAATATCCCAATGACACTCAAACATTTATTCTCTCACAAAGTATTTGCATCCCTGGGGTGTTTTTTTTTTCTTTTTTAAATTAACTTTTAGAAGTTGACTCTCTACCTAAACTTCCTTGTTCTCCCTATATCACTGCTGCAATATAGTTAAAATAATAAAAAATTTCATATATTTTTGTCAGCTCCAGCTCCAGTCTTGTTTTGGCAAAGGCTAGGCATGTCTTCTAGAATTCGGCTGATAATCCTTACTCAGGAAACCTCCAGATGGACATCTCAGAGATGCTGCTTCAGTTTTTTGCTTTCAATTTGGACATGCCATGTACAACCTCACTGATGTATGAAACATCAGTACAAAATGTAGAAAAGGTAGTTTGCGTTTTGCCTGCGTATACCCTTTTTATGATGAGCTGAGATATTTTTCCAAAGGCAAAAATTTTCCTAAAGAAATACTATAAAAAAATAAAAACTTAAACTAGAGTAATTTAAACAGAAACTTTGCATTCAGATTTTTACAGATTCCTTAATAAAAAAATAAGAGGATGCTGTGAAGTCTCTAAGAAAGATAAAAAGTCTAACTAGAATGGGAATTTTGAGAAGGCCTAGGGGATGACCAAATTACATGGTGGTGCATAATTCAAGGTTTAATCATTATGGGTCAGATTGTCAAAGATGCCCCTTCCCTGAATCCAGTATTCATCATTATCATAATTTCACAAGAATAATAAGTAAATCATTAAGTGGATTTTCCAAATGTGTTAGATGGATATTCCAAGAAACATAGGAATAATAATGTAAAAATGTTGCCTTCACAAGATTTCATTATATTATGAATATTTAGTTCAGTAAATATTTTGAGAACATGGACTCATGAGGGTATTTTTTCTTTTCCTTTTGTATTTCTCATAGTTTTTCACTTAAAAATCTAGAAATTCATATGCATACTTTGTCCATAGTAGAACAAAAACAGTGAATTCCTTTGTAAAATAATGAAAATAAATAGTCCTGATTCTTTTTCTTCTATGAGGAGGCATAGTTTCCTTTCGTTGGGAGTTCATCTAGTGATTTATAGGTCAGTCAAATCTGACTGATCTAGATTTATATCCTGGCTCTATTACCTACTCAATCTATGATGTTGGGCAAATCTGTTAACATATGAGACTTAGATTCTTCATCCGCAAAATGGGAGGAAGAATGTGGCTATAGCTCCCCATACTCACCTCATCATATAGCTCTTCACACTGGATTATAGTTGCCTGGATACTTATCTGTTTCTCCCATGAAGTTATGCATTTCTGGGCGAAGGAGGAATGTCTTTTTCTTGCAGTGGTTCTCAACCTTCCTAATGCCGCGACCCTTTAATACAGTTTCTCACGTTGTGGTGAGCCCCAATTTCATTGTTACAAATTGAACATAATTAAAGCATAGTGATTAATCACAAAAACAATATGTAATTACATATGTGTTTTCCAATGGTCTTAGGCGACCCCTGTGAAAGGGTCGTTTGACCCCCAAAGGGGTCGCGACCCACAGGTTGAGAACCGCTGCTTTAGAGCAAGGGTTCTCCAACTTGGCTGCACAGGATAATAACCTGGGAAGTTTTTTAAGCTCCCCGTGCCTAAGCTTAATTGGTTCTCAACCTGTGGGTCGCGACCCCTGAAAATACATCCTGCATATCAGATATTTACTTTATGATTCATAACAGTAGCAAAATTACAGTTATGAAGTAGCAACGAAAATAATTTTATGGTTGGGGGTCACCACCACATGAGGAACTGTATTAAAGGGTCGCAGCAATAGGAAGGTTGAGAACCACTGAAACAATTACCTGTGAGGGTGAACTAAGACATCTTCCTTAAGTTTCCCAGGTCATTCTAATATGAACCACGGCTGACAACCACTGCTTTTGAGGATTAGCTCAGTACCTGGCACACAGGAGGCATGTTAAGTAGAATGAATAGGTAAATTTAGTCAGTAAATGAGTGAAAGATGTCACAAACCACATTGTAATATTTACCTATCCATCTTTCCCCACCCAGGCTGTGAGCTCATAGAGAGCATCTCAAAGGTGTATTTGTTTTCTACCTGTATTTCCTAACACGGTGTCTTAATCACCTTTATATCCCTTGGTATATATTAAGAGTCCAATGTTTGGTCAAAGAAGAGTAACATGAAATAAGGAGAAAAAAGTTTCCTTGGTCAATTTAAAAAATTGTTTAAAGTACAAGAAGAGCCCTAGCTGGTTTGGCTCAGTGGATAGAGCATCAGACTGCGGACTGAAAGGTCCCAGGTTCAATTTCGGTCAAGGGAACATGCCTGGGTTGTGGGCTCGATCCCCAGTTGGGGGTGTGCAGGAGGCAGCCAATCAATGATTCTCTCTGATCATTGATGTTTCTATCTCTCTCTCCCTCTCCCTTCCTCTCTGAAATCAACAAAAATATATAAAAACAAATAAAAAAGTAAAGTACAAGGAGATAGTAAGAAAAGATTAGATTATGCTCAAGTGTTTACAGTGGAAGAATAGAACAAAGAGTTCTGCTTTCATATGTACTGGGTTAACACCATAAATACAGCACCATGTACTGAATAGTCAGTACACAACAGGCAATTTGGTCTTGACTTAGTACTCAGAGAAAACCAAGAAGCAAGTGGGACAATCCATCCGTTGTGCCCTTTGTCTGGTCTTCCTTAGGCTCTCCTGGAAGAGCTGAGCACATCATAAAGGGAGGACAGTGTCACAGCTCACAAACACTCATGTAAACAATGCATTATTCATTGGATCATCCTTTCTTATCAAGTGTTTTGAGTAGCCAGTAATGCCTGATTCCAGTTTCAGTGAATGCTTGCTCTTATATTCCCCCAAAAGTGTGAATTAGAAGAGGTTTGCTTGCTCCTCTGGTCTAAAGAAGACTGGAATGTTCCTGAACTCTTAAAGACACAGCCAGAGACTCTCATTTTTTGAGGATGAAATGTTCACTGAATTTATCCCGCAAGCCTCTTTCTTGAGCATAGAAAAGACCTAGAAAGTGTAGGTGTGTTTATTTTTCTTATTATTTATTTATATGTGTTGGAAAATTCATGCCCATTAAATTATCTTTAATAAATATATATATATATTGATTTCAGAGAGAGGAAAGGAGAGGGAGAGAGAAATAGAAACATCAGTGATGAGAGAGAATCATTGATTGGGCCCATTAAATATCTTGAGAGAGGTATCATGACATTTAAAAGAAAATTTTCACAGGAAGTTGTGTATGCAAGTGAATATCAATTGGTATAAAAGCAAAATATAAATTAAAATAAATAAGTATATAAAATAAAACTCAAAACATACAATCAGCCAATTATTTGAATGATGATGATTTCACAGATAACTATATATATGGTATAAATGTAGACTGGTATAGATATTTAAGAAAATAATCTGACTTAGTATTCAGTCAAATTAAGTATTTGAAAACCTTATGGTATAGGTCCACCTGGATATCTGGAGACAGATAGATACATAGATACATAGATACAAAGATACATAGATAGGAGAAACTATCACATAAGCTCTTCAGGAAACATGTAATCAGTATTATTTATTTTATTGTAGCATTATTTGAGACTTAGAAGCTCTCTGAGTACTCATAACTGGGGAAATTTAGGAGCAACACAAGAGATGTAAACATAATAGCATAGGTAGATAGCAAAGACATAATATTTAGTGAAAAAAATTCTAATAGCATGATATTATGATAAGATGATCCTCGCTGACCCACACAATTGTATAGTTCCTTCCAAATGACTGTGGGTGGGACCTGTGCATATGAAGGGATATTAGTTTTTATTATTATCCTATATAATAAAAACCTAATATGCTAAGTGTCCAGTCATCTGGTCAGCCATTCGACCAATCAAAGCATAATATGCTAATGATATGCTAAGGCTGCTCAACCACTCACTATGACGTGCACTGACCACCAACGGGCAGACACTCCAACTGGTAGGTTAGTTTGCTGCTGGGGTCCGGCCAATCAGGACTGAGCAAGATGGGCCGGACATGCCCTGGAGCCCTCCCACGGTCCCTCCCCAGCTGGCCAACCTCCTGCATCCCTCCCTGGCCCCAATCGTGCACCAGTGGGGTCCCTCGGCCTGGCCTGCGCCCTCTCGCAATCTGGGTTGAGGGGCCCCCCTACCCTGTGCACTGGGCTTCTAGTCCTATATAATAAAAACCCAGTGACCGAACAGCAGAACTACAAGAATGACTGGTCGATCAGTCACTATGACGCGTACCGACTACCAGAGGGCAGACACTCAATGCAGGAGCAGGGATCAGGCCTAAGCCAGCAGGTGAACATCCCCTGAGGGGTCCCGGACTGCAAGAGGGCGCAGGCCGAGCTGAGGGACCCCCACCCCCCAGTGCCGGAATTTTGTGCACCAGGCCTCTAGTCTTATATAACAAAGGTATAGGGATTGTGCTGATGTAATTAAGGTCCCTAATCAATCAGTTTTCATTAAATAAGAAAGAAGTGAGTCTAAGTAGGTATGGCCCAGTAATCAGAGATTGATACCTTTAACACTATAGCTCCAAATAGGAGTGTCCATGAAAGACAATGGTGAAGGGAAATCCTAATAAAAAGAAATGAGAGGGGCTCAGCCGGTGTGGCTCAGTGGTTGAGTGTGGATCTATGAACCAGGAGGTCATGGTTCAATTCCCGGTCAGGGAACATGCCCGGGTTGCTGGCTCCATCCCTGGTGGGGAGCATGCAGGAGGCAGTCGGTTGATGATTCTCTCTCATCATTGATGTTTCTATCTCTCTCACACTATCCCTTCCTCTCTCTGAAATCAATAAGAACATATTTTTTAAAAATAAAGAAATAAATGAGAGTGGTATATTTGCTGCTTTTGTCAGAACTGGATATAACCAGAGATATGGATTTGACTCATAGGCAGTGGCCAATAGTTTGGTTTGATGGTCAAGGACAAAGTAAGACTAAGACAAAGTAAGGTCAATGTATATAAACAGGTGATTTACAGAAATAGAAACCTCTTTCTCAGCCACTCAGGTGCTTGCTGAATGAATGTACAAAGTGACCATGAATGAATGTACAAAGTGGCCATGACAGCGTAAGTAGAGGCTAGGCTTTGGTTCAACAACATCTCTGATCTGATATTGCCATTTCAGAATGCACAAACTGCCAACCACAAGCTCCAGTGCTCAACACCCCAAATGGCACCATTCCCTGAGTATACCAGCCAGCTACTCTGTGGTACCTGGATTACATCAGACCCCTTCCTTCATGGATGTGGCAACAATTTGTTCTAACTGTAATGTTCATGTGTTTTAGAAATGGATTTCCTTTGTCTTTATTCAGTGCTTCTGCCAGTACCACCATTGTGAACTTATAGAAAGTCTTAATTCACCATAGTCAATGCAAAATTGTTAACTTTCAGCCCTGGCCAGTGTGGCTCAGTTGGTTGAGCATTATCCCATGCTCCAAAAGGTTGCACATTTAATTCCCAGTCAGGGTACAGGATCAGCTTACGGGTTTGATTCCCAATGGTTGGGGTGCTGTGTGTGGGAGGCAACCAAGCAATGGTTCTCTCTCATATCAATGTTTCTCTCTCTCTCTCTCCCTTCCTCTCTTTCTAAAATTAATAAAAACATATATTTTTAATTGTTAAGTATCACACAATATTACTTTTGACCAAAAAAACCTAACACAACAAAAGAAGTACAATAATGACCTCATATCCATGGAATTCACTGGTCTTACCACAATCCCCCATCACTTAGATATAGCTGATCTAACAAAATAGTGGAATGATCTATGAAGAATCATTACCACACCAATTAAGAACATCCTGAAAGTTTGGAGCTATGTCTTATAAAATGTCATCATATGCTTTAAATATGTGACCAACACATGGTGCTGTTTCTCCCATGGCCAGAATACAGGGATCTAGAAATCTTTGTCACTATTCCAGCTGGTAACCCACTGACAGAAGTTTTTCTTTGCATCCCCACAACTTTGTGCTCTGTTGGTTTAGAGGTCTTAGTTCCCATGGAAGGAATGTTTGTACTAGTAGGCATAATTGTTCCATTGAACTGAGAGTTCACACAGACACTTGTCCACTTTGGGTTTCTCAGGCCATTGAGCCAATAGGCAAGGAATGGGATTACTCTACTGACTAGGATGACTGATCCTGACTAACAAAAAGAAATAGGGCTGTTGATAAATAATGCAGGCAGTTAAAACAGGGGACCCATTGGGATGGCTCTTAGAACTTCCATTTTCACAAATAAGAATTAATGGAAAACTAATTGTATTTTTAAAAAGGAAGAACCACTAAGTATTAAAACCTTTCATAAATGGAAGTGTGGGTCTTTTGGCCAAGAAAAGAACTAGCTGAAGTGCTGGCTGAAAGTCAAAGAAACATGGAATGGATTGTGGAAAAAGAAAGTTACAAATAACAACAATAGTTCTAGAAACATTGACTAGTATGTTTTCTTCCTTGATTATTAAATGTACTAGAGGCCTGGTGCACAAAATTCATGCACGGATAGGGTCCCTAGGCCCAGCCGGCGATCAGGGCTGATCTATGGGGCAACCGGTGAGGCGACTGGGGGGACTCCCACTGGCACCCGCCTTGGCCAACCTGGCGGCACCCGCTTGCCGGCCCCGGCCCCCCACTGCCACCGCTGGTCGCCTCCCTCTGAGAGGCAACCAGCAGGGCAATTAGGGGACCCCCACTGGCATCCCCCTTGGCTGGCCTGGAGCCTGTGGGCTGGGGGCAGCTCCTGTGTTGAGTGTCTGACCCCTGGGGGTCAGTGCACATCATAGTGACTAGTCGTTATGCCCGTCATTCCGCTGTTCAGTTGATTTGCATATTAGGCTTTTATTATATAGGATTTCTATTTCTCTTTTACTACTATTTTATATAATGAGTGTTGGTATTAGTTAAATTTATAACTTAGTGTTTAAGTAACTGAAATACAGGAGTAATTAGTTGTGCATCATGGAAACAATACCTATTGGAAAACTGGGTCTCCTTTGGAGTGGAGGGAGAATCTTGTGAAGAATAGTTGCAACTTACTAGGCAGAAGCATAAAGTTCTTGTATAAAAGTTCTGTTATGTGTAGAAGAATATTATGTTATTATCCTTTAACTCCAAATTTCATCTTCTAGACCCTGCTTTGGAAAACTAGCGCTGAGACTCCAGACTATTTTGTCAGCTGAATCCTTATTAAAATCTGTCATAAAGGGGTCCTAGAGGGAGCCTGCAAGACAGGGAGAGGGCAGAGGCACTTGCTCCTTTTTATTTGCTTGTTCTTCCTGTCAGTGTCACGCAAGCACAGGTACTTGACCTTGGCAGCAGCATTGTGTTTCAACCTCCAACTGTTTTTGGCACCCGAAGCAGCCTCATCAGCTCCCCCTGCCCTCAGAAGCACCAGCAACAGCTGCCAATGCCTCCCAAGGTCTGAGTCTCAACTCTTCAAGACCATTCCTCTGATTCTAGGTATTAGTACTAATTGAGTAGCACTCCCTCTTCAGAAGTCTGAGTCCCAGCTCCCTGGGACTCCTCTTCTTAACATCAAAGTTTTAATCACCCAATCTTTTCTATTTGTCCCATTAGCCCTATTATTTGCTGCAATTACCTCTATTTTTCTTTATGCTTTAACTTTTGTATTTTCAGCTGGGTAATCAACTCCTTATGTTAAATTCTCTCTGTTGAAATACCAAGTGTGTTTTTGTTTTTACCTACTGGAACTTGGTTGATACACACATGACAGAGAACTATGCAGCAATTAGAAGCAACAGATGAGATGTACACATAGCAACATAAATATATACTAAATACATAGTACTGAGTGAAAAAGCAAGAGACACAGAAGACATTCAACACTATGTAATTTAAATAAATTAAAAATAATTCCTTTAGAAAAGCAATCTGCATTTTAAGAATACATACAAACATATTAGAATGGTGACAGAGACAGAAATTGACATGATATCCTATCTAATGAAAGAGAAATATGGTAATTAGCTGTACCTCCGATACCCTTCCCATTGGCTAATCAGGGCAATATGCAAATTAACTGCCAGCCAAGATGGCGGCCGGCAGCCAGGCAGCTTGAAGCGAACAGGAGGCTTGCTTGCTTCAGTGACAGAGGAAGCCAACGTTCCCCGCCTGCCACTGCCGGCCTCTGAGCTTGCAGTTTGAAACATTGTTACAAATATAGAAGCTAAACAAAACCCCAGAAACCTGCTTTCAGCCAGCCGGGATCTCAGAGCTGGAGTTGAAACAGTGCTTCGATTATAGAACCCAAACAAACCAGATACCTGCTTTCAGCAGCTGAGGCCTCAGAGGGGGAGCTAAGCCTCAGAGCTAAAGCTGGCCCAGAATAAAAAAAAAA
>NW_005363209.1:750712-754582 GCF_000412655.1 Myotis brandtii | reverse complement strand
GCGGCGCCCCAACCCCCTGATCCGCCCTGCTCTGTGTGTGACGGGGTGGTGCCCCAACTTCCCTATCGGCCCTACTCTGTGAGTGACAGGGGGGAGCTCCTCAACCCCCTGATCGGCCCTGCTCTGTGCATGACAGGGGGGAGCTCCCCAACCCCCTGATCGACCCTGCTCTGTGCATGACAGGGTATGGAGCCCCAACCCCCCTGATGGGCCCTGCTCTGTGAGTGACAGGGGGCAGCGCCCCAACCCCCTGATTGGCCCTGCTCTGTGCGTGACAGGGGGTGGCACCGCAACCTCCCCATCGACCCTGCCTTGAGTGTGAGAGGGGGCAGTGCCCCAACCCCCCAATCGGTCCTACCCTGAGCGTGACTGAGGGTGGCATCGCAACCTCCCGGTCCGCCCTGCTCTGTGCATGACGGGGCGGCGCCCCAACTCCCCAATCAGCCCTGCTATGAGCCCGACCAGGGGCTGCACCTAGGGATTGGGCCTGCCCTCTGCCACCTGGGAGCATAAGCCAGCAGGTCTTTATCTCCCGAAGGGTCCCAGACTGTGAGAGGGCACAGGCCGGGCTGAGGAATCCCCCCCTCCTCCCCAAGTGCACAAATTTTTGTGCACCGGGCCTCTAGTCTGTATTATAAAAGGCCAATGGCCGTAACGCCATAACAACCAAATGACCGGTCACCAGGAGGTGCATTGATGGGTCTCGCAGCGGGGTGGGTCTGGGTCCCACCAGTGCAGCGGGTCTGGGTCTTGCTCGATTTCACGTGCTGAACCTCTAGTATAAGAATAAAGGAAGAGGAAGAAAAGGAAGGGAGGGAGGGAAGAAGGAATGATTGAGAAGCGTTTTGCATGAACCAATGATGATAATGTGCCATGAACTGAGAGGTATGATTAACTCAACCCTTTGCCCTTAAGAATATGAGAAACATATTCTTGGCTGTTTCAAATTCAAGTGACAGAACTCAAACTAACTTCAGGGCAAGAGAAGTGATTTCTTGGCTTACAAAACAAAACCAAAAAAAAAATTTTTTAAAAAATCCAAGGGTAGACTTTAGGCACATCTAAATTTAAGAGCTCAATTATATCATCTTTTATTACTCTGCCTTTTGTTTTTCTTTGTATTGGTTTATCTGAAGCATATTCTCTGTACAACAGAACTCCTAGATAATGAAGACTTATACCTTAATATATGTGGTAATCAGAAGTTTAACTTGTTTTTCTTATCATTCTGGCCAAAATTATGAGGCTAAAATTCATTGGCCCTGATTGGCCTGCTTAGGTTCGGTGCACTTCCCGAACCAATCACTATGGGATGCAAATACTTTTGTTGGCCTATCTTGGTCATTTTCCCCAGAGAGTAGGGTCAGATTCATGGAGCCTGTTACTAGAAGTAAATTCTTCGATACAATAAAAATCCCATAAAAACATTTCCAACATTGCTCAATTACTAATAAAAAATTCTACAGTGATACTGTTTTCCAGTAGAAATGTTACATCCGGGTAGACTACAGAGGTAAAGCTGGTCCTTAAAGAGAGGCCATGTGGCTATATTTTCGGAGTGCCACAAATTCCTTGCCTAAAATATCTTCCCCATCTGCCAACCACAGTCTTAAATTCCAATTTGAGATTCATTGTTTTAGGCCTATGATATGGACCCTCTAAGCTGCTTTGGAAAACATATAAATGCCACTTAGCATTTATCAGCATTTAATACCTTGGTATCTATAGATTATCTTATTGGATTGATGACAACAAGGAAGGAAACAGTGAGGAGTCCCTTAGGGGAAAGATTCTAAGCGGGTTAAAATGTCACAAAGGGCAGACTAGGAACCTGTGTGGTCAGGGCGATAGGAAAAAGTGAGAAGGATGGCAGTTGATAGGACACTTGAGATACAACCTATGTGATTCACAATTCCTCTTGGTAACAACAGTACACACAACACCACTTAATTACATCTTAGAATGGGCATCCTGTGAGAGGATGTAAGAGAATCTAACCCCTTCCCCTAACAAGACAAGTTTCATTTTGGAAGCACGGCTGTAGAACAGCATTTGTCCTGGGGTTTGCAGGGAGAAGGAAGATTGTTTAAATAGAAGGCAGTCACCTGGAAGAACCTGTGACTCTAAGAACTCGCTTGAAATACTTCCAGCTTCTAATCATCTAATAGTTAAAGAAGAATATCCCTAAGACCTTTGTCAACCTTTTTTAATGACATGAAAGTGCATGTCATTAGCTTTTTTTCAGCTAATGCAAAACAGAGATAGAGCTATACCCCAAACTAGTTTCCCATATGTCCTTCTTTATAGTGTCCCAATTTTGTACTCTTTTTACGTTTCCTACCTCACCAGGCCTCATCTTCCTAAAATTAATTATAGCAGTACGTAATAAGAAAAATCTTTCAAAACCTTTAGTAAGTAGATAGAGGAAGGAAGGAAGGAAGGAAGGAAGGAAGGAAGGAAGGAAGGAAGGGAGGAAGGGAGGGAAGGAAGGGAGGGAGGGAGGGAGGGAAGAGAGGAGGGAGGAAAGGAGTGGTGAGGGGAGCAGAGGAAGGAAGGGAGAAAGAAACTCATTAAACTATTAGCAGTGGTTATCTATGGGAAGGGGAAGGGGATGAAGATGAAGGTAGTAAAAAAGAAAAAAATTCTATGTATTTTATCATTGCTTGATTTTATTTACAGTGTTCATAGAATTTAGAATTTAGTAAAATTTTGTACTTGATTGATTCTACAACTAAAATGACATTTGTTCTCACATTTGCTATTAAAGTTGAGGGAGACTGTGGCTTAGATAAATGCTGACTACATAGATTTAAAGTGTATTCTACAAATGTTGCTGCTGACTGAATTAAGCTTAAAAATAATGTTCAAATGATATAAGGCCAAGGTGAATACAAAATGCAAAATACCCCAATTCTTCTTACATCTACTTTTTTCCTTTTTCAAAAGGAACGAACTGCTGTTCTTTGAGTGTCATAAAGATACAGGTCGGTTATGCTGCTCCCTGCATGAGTTTCCGTTGGTAATAAATGGTTTTCTGAGAGGTTGAGTTAAAGCTCTTATGTAAATAGAGAGAGGCTTACATAATGCTCTTTAAACCAGAACTTTGAAGACAATCTGCAGTAGGCATATGAAATCTGTCGGTGCTGCAAATGACATCTGAAAACTAACAGAAAACCCTCCAAGATGTGATTTAAGAAAACAGGAAGAATAAATACCCACGGTGCAAGCTTTTGATCATTTAACCAAACCCCAACCATGTCCAAACAGCCAGTACATAAGAGGTGTGTCTTGGGCTTACAGTAATGCTACTAACCAACGCAGCTCTGAGTACCGTTCACTGCACATTTCTATGTAAAATTCTCCAGGGGCTGGAGCCAGGCCTTCGGCCGGTTCCCTCCCCGTAGGGTTAGTGCATCATCTCATGGAAGAAGCTAAACTAGTATTGATTTTCCAATTTCTAAAAGGAGTAACCATTTCGAGCAAAGGCACGCTGGGGGCGTGGGGGTGGGGTGTCCTTGTAAACACCGTCTCACCCACAGCGCGGCGGACGAGCGAGCTGGGGGGAGCCCGCGCGGCTTTTCTGACCAAGTCGTGGGGCTGCGCAGCAGGTCCTGCCACCGCAGCCAGGGCGGTGCAGCTCTGCGGAGCCGCTAGAAGAGACCTTTCTCCGCCCGGAGAGCGGCTTCTGTCTCCTCCCGGAAGGCGGGACGGACCGGCTACCCATTTGCCCTTCAGCGCGCCTCCTCCCCGCAGAACTGCCCTCCCTCGCCCACCCACCCGCTGGGGCCGAGTTGGGAAGGGCGGGAGCCAGGGCGGGGTTTCCAAAGTCGCCAAACTTTCCAGAAGCCCCGGCCTCCAGCTGACTCCGCG
>NW_005363209.1:741797-742420 GCF_000412655.1 Myotis brandtii | reverse complement strand
CCCCCCTGGTCTTGACCGCACTGGGGAAGGGGAACCCGCTGAAAGAGCCCCTCCTCTGCTCGCAGCTGCTACTGCTCTAACACCCCCTTTCCCCGCCACTTACACACGATTTACGACCGCGTGGACTTCGCGCTCACGCCTGTCTGCCCTTTCCCCAGAAGTCTGCAAGTGGCTGAATGGAAACACTGACACGTAAAAACTCTATTCTGAGTGATTTAGCATCTGCCGCCTGGAGGTTTTAATCTCGCCGGGCTCATCCCGCCGGTGCCCAGGGCAGCTGTCCGCCAGGTCCCCCGCGCTCTTTGCTGTCCCTCGGGAAGGTGGGGCCGGGAGGGGAACGTGAGAGGTCTGGGGCCACCCGGAGTATCCCCGAGGAAACTCCGAATCCTAATCCCAGGAACTGAAGTCCTCGTGCATTCATTGTTTCCAAAGCCAATGCACAGGGCAGCTTTCTTTGGAGTTCTGGGACCCCCAAGTCGTGTCTTAGGAACAGAGAGAACGGACGCGCCACCACCGACCATCTGTCCAGGGAGTTGGGGCTGAGGCCGGGAGGGGGGTACTGTTCGACCTAATCCTGCCCCTTTCCTGCCCCCTTTCATCAGCAACAAGTTTTCAAATGTGAG
>NW_005363209.1:738526-741724 GCF_000412655.1 Myotis brandtii | reverse complement strand
CACACACACACACTCCTCGCCCTGTGGCCACCAAGTGTTCACCCCAGACAGGGTCAGACAGAGGCTACATCGGCCTCGCCGGGCGGCGTGGGCGCCTGGTGTGAGAGGACAGACAAACCTCTTCACGAAGGAAATGAGGGCTCTTGTCTTTGGTTGTTCCTTCCCTAAGAAAACTTTTTTTTTCTTTTCCAAACACAACATGGAGAATCACTTGCACCCTTGCTCTTCTAGCTTAGACATTTCTACTCCCACAGGGTCCATAGTGCGTTCGGACTGGACTTTCCTCCCTCCCGTCCCCGCTCGGGTCTTACTGCCTTGTTTTCATGGCCTGAGACACTGACTGGTGGCCCTACCTTCTTGGGGCAGCTGCAACAGGTCCCTCTAATGCTTCAGGTCTACTTGGACCGCCCACCATGCTCTCTGCTCTCCAGCTACCAGTCAATAGGAAGTAGAGAATGAGCTTAATTCTCTATAATAAAACCTCCAACCTGTGGGCTCTTCACGCTGAAGAGCCAATGGAAGAAGAAAAGGAAAGCAGTGGACATGGTGGCTAGACACCCCCAAACTCTGACCTCAGACAAGGAAAACCCTCAACAACTGCCCCTCCCCATCTTGCATTGTATTCCTGAAACCTGGAAATGAAAATGGAAATGATTTGATGTATGAGGAGAAGTTATCTAATTAGGGCGTAAGAAATTTAATCTTTCCAGCATGCAGGTCATATAATTAATGTTAATTTAACGCTCAAATTCTCAGTCATTAATTTTTATTCTCTTAAATGCAGTTTGGCAGGGGCCCCTGATCCATGGCAATGGATTTTACTGGATGTGAGAGCACACTTGGTCTTAGGAGTGACTCACCGCAGACCTTCCCATCCCAATAACAAGATCACATCATGTATGCATTATTAAGCCTTGTAATTGAACGGTCCATAGTTTGCATATCAGACTATTAAAATAATGTGTTTTGCTTTTCTCCGAACACGTATTGTTCAAGCCTCTGCGAATATGTGGCAATTCAGATAATTATCACCAAATTACTGCAAATGTTCTCTTCATTAACATGATTTCTTTCAAGCATTTTTTAAAAATGTGAATATTATTACGTTAAGGAAATTCTTACAAAGTTATGTGAACTTTTTTTAAGGGACTTGTCATTGGGAAGGAAAGGAAATATTTGAATGGAGGAAGAGAAATGCTTTTCAATATGAATTTCAAATGGCTTTCTCTAGTCAAATAAGCTTTCTCTAGTTTTTTCAGGCAGCTTCTAGGCAAGAAAGAGAGAAAGACAGAGAAGAAGAGAGGATGGGGGAGGGGGAGAAAAAATTTAAAAGTCGCAGGAGAGTAAGAAAGAATTAATTTTTTAAATTCCCTACTATCCGGTCCTTTTTTGGTATAGATAAGTTGTCCCCACAAATAAAATTCTAACTTTTTACCGGACCTAGAGTAAACTAATATTCCCCTTTATAAAAGTCCCAACTCAAAATTTTCTAAAGCTAACAGCTCTCAATTGACCAAATATTGCTGTTTCCTTCCAGTTATTCTGAGCCATACAGTTGGAGAAATTATAAGCTGTAAAGAGCCTTTATTGTAAGCTTCCCTTCACACACTGTTTTCAAAGTTGAATAGCAAGACTTAAAAAAAAAAAAACACTACTGCAAAATAAGAGTCTCTTTTAAATGTGAGAAATTTGCATCTGCACTTCTTTCTAGCAAAAGTTCCTTTGAGTGATATTTAAACTCTAACAAACAGGTCATTCTGCCGCTGGTATTCTCCCTCCTCCCGGGTCCAGAGTGGGCGGCGCTCGCAGGTCGCCGTCCTCGACGGCGCTTCCTACGCCCAAATCCTGCCATCAGCCCCACCAAGAGTGGCTTTCACCCACGGAGCAAGTGTCAGGCGTTTGAGAAGGTTGTGAGATTTTTCCCTAAATAAAAGATAAAATACGCTAGGAAAAGTGAAGTGTGGGCCCGGAAGCGAATGGGCGAATGGGGGGAGGGAGAGAGAGAGAGAGAGAGAGAGAGAGAGAGTTGTGGCTGGTGCATTCGGCCCACTCCAGCAGTAACCGGCTTGGCCTTTCTCTGCGTGGCTGGACCCCTTCCCCTTGCTCGGTGCCGGGACCCTCTGGGCCCCTTCCTACAGCCCGCAGTCAGCTGTCCGGGGAAGAGGTGCCAGGCCCCGGCAGGCGCTTTTATTTTGGCTGAGAGGAGGGAACACTGCTCCCAGGCCCGAGGGAGGCGAACTGAGCCCTTCTGTTTGGATTTCCCTCCTTGCTATAGCAACCAGCAGCGTCGGGACAAAAATGCGCCCTTCCTGGACAATGGCCCGGCCTCCCGCTTCTCGCCCTCCGTCTTCCTCCCCCGGAACGCAGCCAGGACCTGCCTAGAAGCTGAGTGGCTCAGTGGCCGGGAACGGCTCCACCCCCACCCCGCTGCGTTCCCTGGCTGTCCCCCGGGAGGTCAGGCCGGGGCGCGGGACGCGGCCGCCGCTTCTCCTACCCGGCTGATCCCCCACGTAGGCCGAGGCCGGGACACAGAACCTCCTGACGGAGCTCAGGGGCTCCCACCGAGGAGTTCTCCGCGGGATTGTGTGAGTGGTTGCGTGGCCCTGAGTGTCACAAATCCCAGCTTTTTTCAGGGTTGAAAAATTATTAGTATAATGCACAAAGCAAACTACCCCCCCCCCCCATACACAAACACCTTCATGTAAATATAAGCATCCTAAACCAAGGTCCTAGGCGTGATCTCTGACTTTCTTTCACTCTCCCAAGGTTAATTAAGTTCCCTTCCAGGAACTGAGCTCCGAGCCTATTCATTATTCTCTCCCTCTGACCTAGGGCATTAATGTGATCAGGCCTGTGACTGGGCCGAGTCCTCTTTTCCTACTTTGCATTTAATGCTGGGACCCAGCTGCCCTAGATTACCCTCGAAAAATCGCAGGAAAGACAAGAGGAGTGAGGTGTTCTCTTTGCTTCATCCTGCCTAAGGCTTCCTCTTTCTGCATCTTCTTTCGGACCATGTCAGCCTCTGCATTCTCAGGATCCATATTCTGGAAATCTGTCTTTAAAAAATAATCATCTCTAATTTCATTCAGTCCAAAGGTGCCTACAATGACAGTTCCAACACTCAGAGACCTTAGCAGACGTCCTGGCCCACAGCTATGACCTCTGTGGTTAACTGCTCTCAAGAAAAATTTTGCCCTT
>NW_005363209.1:733336-738447 GCF_000412655.1 Myotis brandtii | reverse complement strand
TGTCCCCAAGACCCCCTTAACAACGCAACTGTTAAGTGCACTCGTACACTTTAGAAGAGATTTACATTCGCGTGCTCTGTGCAGCCGTAATAAGAAATCCGAAGTTCAACCTCCACCAAATGCAACCTGAGTCCCCAGCGATGGAAACCCAGTCCTAGCTCTTAGACCCCGGACCAAAGAAATAGCTGAGGCCGTCCTTCCCCAGCGCGTCTGTGAGCTGATATTTGCGGCCGCTCTGGCCCCTGGCCTTCCACTGCTTAGATTGCTCCCGAAGATAAGAGAGGGAAAGGACCACGCAGAAGCTTCATCTTAGTGCATCTCCCAAAGCTTTAGAGCTAAGGTGGTTTCGTTGAAATCACTTTAATTTATAAGAGTTGTCCTTTCCTCCTGGTGGCCACCCACCCACCTGCTTTAAGAGGGGATAGGGAAATTGGGGTGGGGAGGGACACCTTCGTTGTTAGGAAGTCACTTAACTGTTACTACTTTGAAAACGAATTTTCAGGAAGGGAACTAGGAGCCACCAATCGCTGTGAGTTCTTTTCCTGATATTTCAGTATAAACAACTATATTAACTCCAAATAGAATTTATCTTGCACATTGATGAAATATGTCCTTTATGCTTTCTTCCCTGGAAGGCCTCACCACTCAAAATTTACCAGGTTTCCTTTCATAAATTACTCAAAAGAATCCCTGAAACAGCTAGACTGTCTGGGTGATATGGTTTTAGAAATCTTCATGCCTTGCCTGCCTATAAAATATTCACCTTTGGACTACAAATGGGGGTCATTTTTAATAATGAGATTCAGAACTGGAATAAAAACAGAAAGAAATTACTATCCACGAATTCAAGTAATTTTATTTCAAATAGTCAACTTACAACATTACATCTCACTGGTTGACACAGTAGTCAAGATAAAATATAATCATTTGTATGTGATGCATGGACAAACAGAAGTGCCAAGCATATGAAGAATGAGAGTTTAAACTTCCAGAAAACTTTTCCTTCTTCAAGACCACTTATAACATGGAGACAGATGCACATTTGGAAACTTGTAAAATGTATGAATAGATAGTAACATATAAACCTATATGGGATATTTTTTAAATTTAGGATACACTGTGCTGTTACATAGTTAAAGATGTTAATTTCTGTCCTTTTTAACAGTAAATGTTGATTGTGTTTCTCAAAAGAACTGGCAACTTGGAAAAGCATTTTTCATGCTTATAAATGCATCCCAAGCCTGCAGTTCTTGAAGCTTTAAGGAGGTTTCTATTAAAGCAGCCAGCTGCCTCTTTGTGTGCCCTGGCTGTTTAAAGCTGCAGCTTTGAAGTGGGAGCCTCAGTTTGACGTTCTGTAGGCCCTTAGCAAAGAAGTTCCATTCAAATATGGGGGAGCTCTCCACCAAATCAGACAGCTTCTGGAGCCAGCAGGGGAGAAGAAAGATGGAAATGAATGACTGGGATAAGGCAGAAGATGGAGGAGAATGAGAGTGAGGAGAAGGGATTCAAACAGAGTGGATACATTTAAAAGAAAGCACCAGAAGGCAGTTTTACCTGTGTATACCAGTAGCCACCTCCTAAGAAAATTTCCTTTGTTTCTCTATTTCTATTATCGCAGGAATACATAAATAATAAATAAAGATCTATCAAGTGAATATCATCTCACCTCTATTTTAATAACTGTTCTGTCAGCTCAATGTGTGGTGGTTTTTCTGTCAAATCCTAGGATATAGGAATAAATAAATGACATTTTACATATGGTGTGAGTGTGTTTGCTAGATGAACGAGTTAATAAATTAGAGTTCAAGTTGGAGTGTGCAAATCGGTCCCATTACGGCTACTCAGGTGAGGTAACTTTAGGGGCCTTGGGTGAGGATGCTGGGGGCTACTGACACAGGCCCGTCTCATTCTGAGGTGTGACAATGTGGGATAAATACGGGTCTTTTGGGTTAAACTCGGATTAGCTGAGTTCTTTCCTCTCCAAGCGAGCAGGAGGGAGTTCTCACCATTTCCTCAGGCGAGTCCAAGTCAGGATACAGACTGAGTAGAGAAAGTCCACTCCCAGGGAAAGGGAATGGACTGGCACTCTTGCCAAGATCTCCTCTCAGGTGCCCCGAGCCAGTACTTGAGAAAGGGGCCCAGGGGACCCCGCAGTCTGCTCCCGAGGCAGCGAGGCCCGCAGGAACCGCCTGCTCATCCATTGTCCTAGAGAGAGTGGTCTCGGGGAGCTGTGCTGGATTGAGGGAGACATGGAGACACCTTGTCAGTTCAAAGCATTTTAGGGTTGTTTGAAATCCTCTCCGCGTCAGCGTAAGCAGCCTCTGTATTTGTACAGCTGCTTTGAACGGTGAAAGGGAATGAGCTAAATCAAAACCTGGAGGTGTCTCTCTGAGACACCTTCAACGTTCTTTTATGCGTTTGGAAAAAAAGCAGGCGGACCAGCGGATTCTGCCCTGGCTGGGTCAGACGCAAAGAAAGGCGCCGGCGCTGGCGCTGGGGGCGGAGGGAGGGCCACGGACGGAGAAGCCCCCTTCTGGAGGTAAAACCTCCGATTGCCCAGGTTTCCGGAGCCCCCGGGAGACACCGAGCGGAGGCAGACTGGAAGCCGAAGCTACTCAGTACCCGCCGTTCGCGCCAACCGGGCCTCCGGCAACTGGCGGGGAGGCTGGGGTGGTTTGGGGGGAGGTGGTACCCAGAGCCTCAGTGCGCGCCTCCCGGCGATTGGCCCGGCTCCCGGGGTGGGGGTGGGATAAGGAGTCTGAGGCCAGGGGCAGATCTTGCTTCGTGTACTCCCGAGGATTTATGGGGTGTGTTAACCTCATAGAACTACCAGAGTTTACCCGGTTGGGAACGTTTCGGCTCTGTCGCCTGCAAGTAAAAAGAGGCGGGGGTAGGGGTGGAGTGGAGACTCGAGACGTCAAATGGGATGAATCGTGGCACAGTAATCTCCAGTGAAGTCCCATTGCAGACAGGAAGTTTGCATGTACACGTGCAGCCTATTCTTGCCCACCTCCACTTACACATATCAGCGCCCTAAGCCCGAGTTGGGGGCGGGGGTGGGGGAGCTTTTAAACGGACTCCAAGTCCTGCTGCTCGGTTCCCTCAGAGATGCGTCTGGGAAACCTTTCTCTTCGATCAAGTGTATCACCCCCACAGGCTGCAAAGGGGCTTGTCCCTAGAGAAATGTGAAATCAAATCTAGAGAAAAGCAGACACCTGCCCCGGAAGGGGGAGGGGGAGCTGCTGGGTGTCCGGACGCGGCCCTTCCCGGAGGCTGGATTCTTCAATCTGTGGGAGCTGGAAATCTCCCAGCCGGAGGTGGGGAGGGAGAGGGAGAGGGAGAGGCGTGGTGAGGGGTGGGGGGAGGAGTGAGAAGGCCGCCGAAGGCCACGACCTGACGCGGCTGGCAAGCGGCCAGTGCGCTCCCAAAGCCCCAGGGGAGCCGTGCGCCCACAGTTGGGGAGGCTAGGCAGCTGCCCAGTCTCGTCGCTCCTAGTGGAGGAGCTGCCGGGGCCAGCCGCGGAGTCGGCGCGCTCCGAGCCTCAGACTTTTTCCCTTTTTTTCCCCCGAGCTGGACAAAGTTAGCGGATTCTCAGCAGCCCCTAGGCGCGTGGCCAGAGCGGCTCCATGCTTGCGCTGCGATCCTGCAGCGCACTGTGTGTGTCCTCGCCTTGCCGCGCGGGTGCGCGCGTCGGGGCTGCAGGTCCGTCCCGCTGGTAGCCCGTGGGCTCGACCCTCCCCTCACCATTTCGCTCTCTCCCACCCACACGCTCATAAACACAGGGCACGTGGAAATTCTCAGCCAACGTGCCTCGCCCCGTCGGGCGCTCAATGTGGTGATTTATAAACAGATCAGCCACTCCCCAAAGAGCTCCGCTCCTCGTTAGTCATGATGAATTCTCTGGTCCGCTCTACTTTGGTGTCTCGATTAAGATGCTCAGTAGCCTCAAAGTGCTCCCCTTGGGGGTTGATTCGGTCTCCTTCACAAACCCATGACTGCCGGCAGCACCGGCATTAGCGCTGCAACGCGCAGGGCCGAGGGTGAAAGGGGGAACGCGATCAAGTTCCTTGAGGTCTTTTTGCCCTTCCCCTGCAGCAACCTGTGATTCGTTTTGAAGTACAGGCGCCGCCATCAGCTTGGCTTTGCGTGGCAGTCCCGATGCTTCCGCCTGGGTCCGCGCCCAGGCCTATCCTGGCCGACTCACAGGCTCCAAACGGCTGCAGGCACCTGCCCGGGCTCGGCTGGGAAACTGACAGCGCGTCTAGCTCGTGCTGAATGGATTGGCACCGCTAGTGCACCGTCCCGCAGTCTCTCTGTGGAGTTCATGACTGAAGAATAAGTAGGGAGCTTCGCCAGAGAGCGCCTGAGAGTTGAGTTAGACCAACCCCACCCACTGGCGTCCGCAGAAGTTACTGATTAGGAAAGCTCCTCTAGCATCAGCCCATCTTCCGTCACACACTCTTCCTCCCCATCGAAGCAGCTAACGGAAAAGTGGCATCGAAAAGCGCCAGGATTGCAGGGGAGCGCTCACGCAGCACCGAAGGCTCGGCTTCTCTGGGGCGGCCCTCGGTGCCTCCATCACACCGGGAGGCTGAGCACCCCTTGCCAGCGCTCCTGTAGCCTCGCACACGGCTAAGGTCTGCGCGCAGGCTCCCAGTTTTCTAAACTAAAAACTGTGCGCGCGCCCTAGTGTGGGAATCTGACATAGACTTTCAGAGTTTTGTTTTGCTTTCAGTCCGGCCCGCAGCGCTCTCAAAGGGAGCGCCTTAACAGGAATCTCTCGCAAGCTGATGCGCGGGCTAAGCCTGCCTCTCGTGGGGGCCTCTGGTGGAGGGGCTGGGAGACAATTGGACCTGGGACCTAAAAGGAAAACAGCCTGCGCTAGCGTCGGAGTGGAGGGGGAAAGACCTTTATTGAGGGCAAAAGTGTCCGCACCCCCTGGAGCAAGAAGCACTCGCGCACTGAAATTCTAACCGTGTGGGGAAAGGAAGTCTGGCGTCTGGTTGTAGGTTTAAGAGACGCTGATATGTATATGACCCAAGGTGAATAAAAATCAGACGCCTCCTGACTCGGTGCAACTCAGCCTTTCTCTTCCTCCCTCCTTCTTCACC
>NW_005363209.1:732441-733251 GCF_000412655.1 Myotis brandtii | reverse complement strand
ACCGACACCCCCTATCCACCCACCCAATCCTTCCAAGTGGTTGTGATCCATAGTGCGCAGGGGCCAGCCCCTGCCCCCAAACCCTTACCCCCTCCTGGCCAGTCGGCTGGGGAGACAGATGGGGGGCGGGGCCCTTTGGAGAAGGGCGGTGGAGGCCCCAGGGTGGAGAAGGAGGGGAGGTGAGATCTAAGAGAATCTGAATCAGTGGCGAGGGGGCACTGGAGGAGGGCTAGGAGGACTCCGCGCCGGGGAGGGGGGCAAGGAGGAGGAGTAGCTCTGCGCCAATCAGCGGCGCCGGCCTGGGAGGTTGCTAGTGGTATCCACGTAAATCAAAGGGCGCGGAGCCAATGGGAGGGGGCGGAGGGGGCGGGGCCCAGGCGCGTGCCGCTGCAAGCCGGCTCTGCCAAGAGAGCGGGAGAGAGCTGGAGAGAACAGGGAGAGGGGGGCGCGCAGAGCTAGTCTGAGAGTGAGCGAAGCAAGAAGGAGGGAGAGGAGAAAGAGCGAGGGCGGGCGAGAGGCAGTGGCGGCGGCAGCAGCAGTAATAGCACGAGCAGCTACAGAAGGCGTCGGAGCAGGCGTCGTCGAGCTGCCCGCTGGGGGAGAGAGAGAGCGAGGGAAGAGAAGAGCCCGAGGCGAAAAAGTAACTGTCAAATGCGCGGCTCCTTTAACCTGAGCGCTCAGTCCGGCTCTGAGAGTCATGGCGACCGCAGCGTCTAACCACTACAGCCTGCTCACTTCCAGCGCCTCCATCGTGCACGCCGAGCCGCCGGGTGGCATGCAGCAGGGCGCCGGGGGCTACCGCGAGGCGCA
>NW_005363209.1:724303-731804 GCF_000412655.1 Myotis brandtii | reverse complement strand
GGGCCCGCCAGGCCACCCCGGCGCCCACCACGACCCTCACTCGGACGAGGACACGCCGACCTCGGATGACCTGGAGCAGTTCGCCAAGCAGTTCAAGCAGCGGAGGATCAAACTGGGATTTACCCAAGCGGACGTGGGGCTGGCGCTGGGCACCCTGTACGGCAACGTGTTCTCGCAGACCACCATCTGCAGGTTTGAGGCCCTGCAGCTGAGCTTCAAGAACATGTGCAAGCTGAAGCCTTTGTTGAACAAGTGGTTGGAGGAGGCGGACTCGTCCTCGGGCAGCCCCACCAGCATAGACAAGATCGCAGCGCAGGGGCGCAAGAGGAAAAAGCGGACCTCCATCGAGGTGAGCGTCAAGGGGGCTCTGGAGAGCCATTTCCTCAAATGCCCCAAGCCCTCGGCCCAGGAGATCACCTCCCTCGCGGACAGCTTACAGCTGGAGAAGGAGGTGGTGAGAGTTTGGTTTTGTAACAGGAGACAGAAAGAGAAAAGGATGACCCCTCCCGGAGGGACTCTGCCGGGCGCCGAGGATGTGTACGGGGGGAGTAGGGACACGCCACCACACCACGGGGTGCAGACGCCCGTCCAGTGAACTCGAGCGGGGGAGGGGCAGAGCGTGGGGCTCCCCCTCCCCTTCGGCCCACCGCCCTTTCCTGGCCCCCTTGTTCCCTCTCTAACTTCTGATTGTTCTTTTATTTTTAATTATTATTTCCCCGTCCCTTAAGGAGAAAAAAAAAATAAGGAAAGCAACGAAGGCACTGGGTTATCCAAACGGTAGCAGGTGTAATGATGTGTTTTGACCTTTACAGGCTAGTACCCAGGCAATGGAGTGTCTCACAGAGTAAGGAGAGAGAGAGAGAGAGAGAGAGAGAGAGAGAGAGAGAGAGACCTGGCGAAACTAAATAAATTACCAAAAACAAAAATCTACCAAGCCGTGATAAATACAAAACACAGCTTCCTAATGCCGGGAGCTGGCACATGCTGCTGTGTTTATTTAATGTGGATCCCCATCAGGAAAGAGGGATCTCACAGAGTAAGAAGAGAGAGAGAGAGAGAGAGAGAGAGAGAGAGAGAGAGAGAGAGACCTGGCGAAACTAAATAAATTACCAAAAACAAAAATCTACCAAGCCGTGATAAATACAAAACACAGCTTCCTAATGCCGGGAGCTGGCACATGCTGCTGTGTTTATTTAATGTGGATCCCCATCAGGAAAGAGGGAAAAATACACATGTTCTTTGACGTAGGCAAAATCTAACCACATAAATTTGCACTGCAAGAAAATTGAAGTTTACATGAACAAATGCATGGACACATTTTTCTTTCTTCCACCGTTAATTTTGAAATTGCCGCGGTTTGTGTTTTGTTTTGTTTATTCAGAGGAAAGAGTTGAAGCCAGCTCTTGGCCACTCTCCATTTCTAACCTTCCCGTGTAGCCACTTGTTCTTACTGTTTGTGAACTTTGGTTACCTTCAGATCCCCTCTCCTCCCTTCCATTGGTGTAACTTTTATTTGCTTCTTTTACCAAAGCAAAAAACGATTGGCTTCATACAAAATAAATAATTCTCTGCTTTCAGGAAATGTGCATGGTCTACCCTCTTTAACAAGGCAAAAATCCAGTTTGGAATACAAAAATGAGAGCCAAACATTGTTTTTTTTGTTATCAGCCACAAAGTAAACTTCGTTTTCAGGCAGTGTTTCTGGGGGAGGTTGCAGAGGGGAGAAAAAGAAAAATTGATAGTGAGTGACCAATTGCTTCATTTTACCAAGCGGGCCCATTGTGATAGCGCTCAGAGGATATGTGGAGGTTAAGTACATTTTCAACAGAAAGAGAGTGGCACTTTGAAGAGAACTAGGGAAATACATATCTCCAGACACCCCCTGTATAGTTCTCTGCCTTCAGTTGTAATAACTTCATTTAGAAGGAATTATTTGTGCTGACAGTAGCAGTTAAACTTTGTTCCTTTAATAGCTTTAAAAAAACATAAAGAAAATAATCTGGGAACTTCATGGTGTATGCCTCGACTGTGTTTCTTAGCACACAAATACCCACATGCATACAGAGAACAGTGTTTCCACTCTAGACTGGTTTCGTTTTCACTAGCTCATTTGTATATCAAATTATATTTAAGGTCCCATACCTTCTTCTCCTGTAATTCATTACAGAAAATACCAGTTTGACTTGGACAGCTTCACCCACCCCCTCTTTCACTAAAGAAGCCAAATGTAGAAGGGGAAAAAATGCTATTTTCAATCCTTCCCTTTCTCCCTTTGTTAATAGTTTTAAGTGCATTTTTTTACCTTATCTTGATGGAAAACGGATAACTCCCATAACAAAAGAATCTACTGGAAAGTGGAGGTGAAAAAAAAAACACACAAAACTGTAATTGTATTGAAAATAAATGCCATTAAACTGTGATCAGTTAAAATACTTAAAAGTAATCAGCACAAAAGGGCGCTAAAAGGGAAAACACTTTTTATTAATCTTAAAAGATCGGGGCTTTTTTTTCTGGTTAGGTATTAGGTAAATTTTTATTTAAAAAAATTAAATCTCAATACCATAAAATTATGGTTCAGCATCAGATTAGCATTGCACTTAGTAGCTAAGGTTTTAGGAAATATGCTTTAGATTGTCTTTTCAAACACCAGTGATTGTTTCATTTTCAATGTTTTTGCAAGATAAATGATGACTTATAATGGGCATATTTACTTGCCTGTATTTCATTTCCCCCAATGAATGTCACAAGGAGATGGGCATGGAGCTGCTTGGGGTGCATCACACTGCTTGTTCCTGAGGTGTGGGGACTGGCCTTTAGTGAAGCAATCCAGAGCAGGGCAATAGCCAAGGGTAAAGGGAGGAAATGAATTTTCAGATTCTTATTACCAAGTGGGTAAGGTTAGAAGCTGGGGTTCAGGGGATGTGTCTATAGCTCCTCTAACTCTCAGAGGTTTACTAAGATGAAAGTTACCACTGAACCTTCCCACTATGTATATATGTTTAATATCTGTCTTTTGAAATGCAGAAATAGTTTAAATGTTTCTTTGTCTATTTTTCTTTTTTTTTAATGCTACCCAGGGAAATATTTTCATATCATTTTTAAGTGGCCTGCCTCAATGTATATTTATTTCTTTTAAAGCAAAAAGGTTCTGGAAACTGTTTTTCTGTAGCTTTAAATGAGTAGGTGAGCAAAATCTATATGGGATGTAATTTTTTTTGTTCAGTCTCTTTAAAAATACTTTGTTTTGGTACATTTGGTTGTGCTTGTGGGGAAAATAAAAACGCAGAGATCCTTATATATTTATGTTAAAGTAATATTTTATTATCTACATAAAACAGAAATGCACAATACCTTCATAGTTTGTTCTAATTATTGAAATATCTTTATTTTATTTTTAAAAATAGTGCCAAGTTTTAAGGGGGAAAAACCTAGACCTAATACTGACTGAGTTGAGTTGTATGTAAAACACTTCCCTTCCTTTATACTTCATAAAGTTTTGGAATAAATTTTATGCATATACTGCCAGGTTTCACGTTAATAACTTTCAGAGGCTTTTTTTTTTATTAAGTGAGACTACTATTCTCATTCACTTTTCTTTGCAAACCACCTCCCCCCCCATCAATCCCAAACCATTCAGCTACTATGCCTATAGCATTAAATTGAAATGGTCATTGGGTTTGAGCTTCAATTTGCTTGCCATTTCATGGTCTGACAAAGAGATGTTTGTCCCCTCTAAATAAATGCAGATCTCCCTGCATCTTCTTTCCAGGTTAGCTTTACCTGATCTGATTTTAGTTTTTTGGAGAATATCAGTGGAACTAGGTGGACTTTAATCTATACCCACATGCCCTCACATAATTTGGATCTACAGAAAAACGAGGCTGAGTTAAGGAATTATTCTTCTTAGTGATTTACAAAGATCTTTCAATAAACAACTCTGATTATATGCAATATATGTGTTTACCAAGTGATAGAGGCAGGTCCTATGTATTATTCCTGTTAGGTTTACAGAGAAAAAGATGGATTTTGCGCTCATTTATACAATAGTGTCTATTTCTCATTAGGCAAACAAACAGCCTCTGAAACAAGGAAAGAACCTAGGGAGCACTCAAGACTGTGGTGCTAATAACAGATTGTTTCATAGTTGCAGGTGAACATTACACTTACCAGAATCAGTTGGAAGGTTAGTGAGACATCCAAGCAGTTGGGTTAGTTTACAAGTTTGCTGATGTACTTCGAGTCCTCCTTGGAACATCGGTTTTAGTATAAATGTCCATTTTGAAAGGTAGTTTCTGGGCTTATTACATCTGATCATCTTTTCTAACTCCTAGTCAATATTACACAGGTCCCAAACTGATTCAGCCAAATGATCTTATCAATAGTCTGAACGCAAAGTGACAGAAAGAAGAAGTGTTTTGTGACCGCAGACATGCTGATGGGTGAAATGTTTAAGCTGGGTATAGATTTGAGTTCTGGGTCAATATCCTCCTCCATTGTAGGCAGAAAGCAAGCAGCATCTGCCCTCTGCAGGCATTTTAGTGGACCTTGAGAAGGCGTTTTTTTTGTTCTTAGCCACAGGGGCTACTGACTGGCAACCATCACGTGTTAAACGGACGCGCCATGGTTTTGACCCATGTTTGCCGCTCAGATTCTAAGCTATTCAAGCAGTTTCCATGCCGTTTGGGGGAGTGTATTACATGCTAAGGTGAAAAAACTCCATCACTGCCTCTGGGAGAAATTTGTGGGGCAGTCACCCCTAAAATGTTGGCTAGACACAATGACAAACCCTTTCTTTTCCCTAAAGACAATAATGCAGAAGACAGCCATTCTGAGAGCTCTCCTGTGTTTCCTCAAAATATGTCACTTTTTAAATTGATGGTGTAAGATGAGGGAGAAAGGCTCATGTGGGAGTTATGTGAAGGTCGGATGGAGGGAATGGCCACTAATACTATTGTGCTTGGCACTTCTAAACATTCTCGGTTCCCACGAAGTTACCTCCTCTATATTTCAGATGCAGCAACAAAAGGACTCCTCTCCTTGCCCTCCTGCTCCTACCAGTGGGAGCCACACACCGGTTGGCAATTATTTTTCTGGTGAAATGGCTTTAATAAAGGCGCTTATCTTTCTACTTATTTCTCCAAAAACAATTAATAAAGAGATGCATCAGCAACAATGGTGGGGGGGGGGTGGCACTGGTACCTGCACATGTAGGTCTAGATGTTGCATTCATTTGCCTTTCATTTGCCTCACTATGGAAGCAGCTCCGGAGTGCTGGGCTGCTGAGTGAGAGAAATTATCTTTTGATCATTGGCCTCTGTGATTTGTCTTTGTTGGTTTTTCAATCAGTTTGTAGGACTCTGTTCTAGATTCTATCAAATTCCTAGACAAGTTAAAGAATGAGGTAAAGAATGGAGTTTGTACCAAAAAAAGATGGAAGGATGGTAAAGTGAAGGTCAAAGGTAAAAGTGTTTCTTTGGGTCTGCTTGTTTATTTCAGTGAGGCAAAGGGGACCGTGTCCATTCGAAATGAAAGTACAAGATGCATCTTGAAATATTAGGAATGAATCTTGACAATAAAACTAAGTGAGATGTACAGCTAAATTTTATAGAAACGTTTTCTCTATTCAGGAAAGTTTACTTTTTCAGTGAAACATAATCTATTAACAGGGGAGCAGTGGGTGGTAGGAGACAACCAGGGCTCCTGGTTCCTATTCCCAGCACTTGATTCAGGATGGGGAATAATTCAAAGTGGCAGGGGCTCGCCACTAGCAAACCATGGAATAAACTTGCCCACCTTTGTAGAACTTGGGCTGGAGCTATTTCAATACCCCCTTGTCTATGTGGGCACAGGAGTGCCAGAACGTGGCTTTTCTGTTTTCTTTAAGGCTTTGCTTAGTTATGAAGATAAAGAAACAATCAGAATATTTCCACATTGTTCTTGTATTTGGTGGGAAGCTAGGAAATTTGTTTCTTTTTTTAAAGAAAAAAGTTAATTAACTTTATCATGTAGTACTTTTCCTTTACCTTAATAACAACTCTGCTTGGCTTAGCTGTTAGAGGTTTTAGAAACAATATTATACCCCATCAAAACAACCCTGGCCTCTCTTATTGTTCCTATAATTCTGGTTGTTGATAACATTAAGATGTATTTCTTTTTAAAAAAATGTCTGAAATGTTATTTAATACACCAGTAAAAGTGCACCTATATCTTAAAGTTTATTCCTTCCACGTCTTTCTGAGTTTTTATAGCTCTTTGTCTGGGGTTTGGAGGGTGGGGGACTCCATATGCGGTTCCTGCAGGAAGAGCCGGGGCTCTGGAGTGGTCGGTAGCTGCGGCAAGGCAAACCGCTCTCTGCTCTCAGAATGGGGAGCTGTCATCTAGAAAAAAGGAAATAAATGCTGCACAAAGATTCACTTGTCACTGATTTTAGAAAGACAGGGGGGGGCATTCGGACCCCATCTGAGCAATAAGGAGAGGATGTTGATTGTTATAAATTGTGTGCGATGAACTCTCGGTGTACAGAACTCGGGTGATAGAAACCTTGCTGTGGAGTAAATTTGAATCTGCATCCTTTTTTATTTGGAGCATATATTTTTCCTCCCACCAATGTTTCCTCCAGGTTTGTTTAAAAAGAAAAAAAAAGCCACCTGGCGAGTTTGGCATAGGAGAGTAGGAAAAAGAAAGTTTCTTGCGGGTGTGTAACACAAATTAGCCATTGTAAGTCACCAGGCTTTAAGGTTCAGGCAAATCCTGGTACAGAGTGTATGGAGTTCTTCCCTTCCTCCTCTTGAGAAATCTCATGCCTTAGTAAACCTCAATTTTTATCACCCACAGCACATGATTTTGAAGAGAATGACTTGGCACTCATAACTTTTTGCTCCCCTAACAAAATATTCTTTCAAAGTTGTGGAGCCCCTGGCCCAGGCCGGTGAGTGCTGCGGGCTTGCAAACGAGGCACCCCAGCCTGGCCGAGCCCACCTCGGGGAGCCCCTGCCGCTGAAGGAAGTCCCAGGCGGTCCTGCAGGCCGGGCCGGGAGGGGAGAGAAGCCGGAGGACCCGGGGTCCCTAGTCCTCCAGCCCAGGTCCCCGAGTGTTTGCCCAGAACCCGGATTATCTGCTGCCCAACTCCTAGGGGGAAGCTGGACAGCCCCAACGTCTTGGGTCATTCCGGCACTTTCCCTCCCAGGGAGGTGGGGAGGGCATGATGATTGGTAGAGGTGGCTGTTGGGACAGGAGTGGAGGCCGTGGGTTTGGTCGCCACCCCTGGGGAAGTTGACTTCGTGGTGAGTTGGCTGGGCCTCGCTGGGGACACGCGTGACCTGGGGTAGCGATGCCTGTGGGACGCACGGTGACTGAGGGCTGAGTCTCCTAGCTTTCTGTCTGCGTGGCTTTTCCCTTGGACTCTGCAAAGTTGGCCCCAGGACAGTGTTTTCTGCATTCGAGAGGCAACCGTGGGAGAAGGTGCCCCAGGAGAAGAGGGCAGAGGAGGCAACTGCAGGAA
>NW_005363209.1:722674-724256 GCF_000412655.1 Myotis brandtii | reverse complement strand
TGTCCGTTTTCTGTTTGTTTGGGGCAGGAGGGGTGAGAGGTCGGGGAGGGCCAAGGCCCGGAGCGAGGGAGCGCGGCTGGCAAGCCAAGTTCTGAAGCCCGTTCCCCTCAGCTCACACCCATCAAACTCCTGCCACTCGGGACCTCAGCTCCCTGCCCCCAGCGGAGAGGAACCTACTCTCCCAGCTCTGAAGCATGAAGGACCAGGAACCCAGACACCCTCCGCAACCCATCACTCCCTGCTGGGCCTCAAGCCGCTCTTCTGTCCACACGGGAGGACGGGCAGCCCCTCTGGACACCCCATCATCCCAAGTCAGAGCTGAGGACAGCGAGCAGGGGGGAGCCGCTTCCCACCAGCGGAGGCCTAGGGGTCTCCGAGGCCTGGGCACTAGGCGCACTGAAGCGCCCCCCCCCCTCCTTCCCACGTCCCTGGGAGGAGGCGCTGGTGGTAGGAAATCAATTCTTAGGACCTTCGCGGGGAGTTCTAAGGCGGCCTTTTGCCTCCGGAGGAGGTGAGGCCTGATGGGGGACAAAGGGCTCTTGGGTCCCGGGGTGCGCGGTACCGGCCCCGCGGCCAGCCGGGCAGGGACGCGCGCAAACAAGGATGCTTCTATTTACTCGCCTCTGCCGGGAAGATTTCTAAGACATTCAGCAGGCACAATCATTAAACTAATTTGTATTTGATTGTTTGGGCGGACGGAGGGTAGTTTTATTGCGCTAAGCATTCAAGCAGGCACGCATCGCTGATTACCAGTATACATTAAATAAAGTTGTTTGTACACATTGTCTTACCACATATAGGCAGAGGCTTATTATTCTAATTACTCTAATTAGTGCATTGAAATGTTTTCTACTTGATTTGAGGAGACAGTGATTAGTTCTATTACTTCTTTTAACTCGTATTTTATGGAAAACTGTTGGTGCATGTTCAAATTACTTTATTTGCCCCTGGAATATAACGCTGACCCCAACGCAGTGAACTGCACGGCCCTTGTGGGGCCCCAACTCTGATGTGGGTCTGGGCTTGGAAGAGGCTCCGGTTACTTCCCTCCCAACTCCGAGGTCAAGTCCCCCGGCTTCAGGCGGCAGCCCCCGCCCCAGCCCCAGCCCGCACCGCGCACCGGCCTGGCCTGGCAAGTCCGAGCCGAAACCCGCTGTGCCTGCTGGTTCCCTGGGTGTGATTACTTTTAAAAGACGCCCTTAAGCATATTTTCTGTGAATCTGTTTCTTGAGCTTTAATGTTACTATTAATTGATAAGATCAGCTCATCAAACATACTATTTCGATAGGGAATTGTAATTAAAACCTTAATCCTGTTTGAGACTTTTTCCCTTTAAATTCCTTTTTCTTATGGAAGGGGTGCAAAGTTCACTATAAAAAGTATTATAACAGGGAGATTAATTCGTTATCTAAATAACAATCTTTGCTATTGATCCAACGCACTTTCCGCCACCTTTTGTGTGGGTCGGGGAGGCCCTTAAAAAGAAGAATATGACGAAGCAGAAGATGTGGCCTGCACCCCGCAGACTCCCATCGACTCCCATCGACTTGGCCGAGCGAGGGGTCCCAGCCCTCCCCCCCCC
>NW_005363209.1:715181-722390 GCF_000412655.1 Myotis brandtii | reverse complement strand
CTTCGCTGCCCGCAATGAAAGCCGCTCAGGAATGAAATCAGTGCCTCCCGCAGCTGAGGACTGAGCATCCAGGGCGCTCAGGACCCGGGAAGCCGCCCTTGATCCCGGCCGAGGAGTCCTCCGGGGCTGCAGAGGGAGCTGGGCAGCCCCGCGGCGCCCAGCAGGAGAAATAGCCGGCTACCCCGAGGCAGCAGGGAAGACCCCAAATGGGGGTGGGAAGCGGGGACGTTGGGCGAGGGAGCTGCCGTGCTTGTGGGGAGCAGATCCTCTCCAAATCTATGCCCCTCCTCGCGTGCCCCCTGAAGAGGCCAGGGCCCAGTTTGAGAAGCCCACGGATTTCCGAAGCGAAGAGGAGCATCTGTGCTCCTTGGTCAGCTCAGCGGTCCCGAGTTTCTTCTTTCCTAAGAGCTTTTCCCCAACTCACACCCTCCTTTCCTTCTAACCAAGGCTTCTTCCTCCACGCACAGGCGTTGTTAGGTAACAAAGTCTCCCGGACGACTTTAACTGGAGACTAAAGAACACCCTAGCCCCACCCCTCCTTCCCTGTTCCTCCCCCCCTTTCCTCCCCCTGCTTGTCCCCCAGCGCAACTGTTCCCCAGGACTTCTGTCCTGGCACCCAAGACAGCCGCAGGCCTAAGCCCAGTAGAACTTTGGCGCCCCACAGTGGAGTTGGCTCAGAATTACTCTTGATTTTACAGCCTAATCTGTTCAAATGTTTTGTTTCAGATTCAAGTGTCCTGCCCCCTCCACTCCCTCTCTCTTCTCACTCTGCATTTCCCCCCCTCAACTCCTCCTAGACAAATACTTATGAAGGTGACTCTATGCACATGACTCATTCAAAGGTTTCTAAACATCCAGGTCTAGATGGCTCCTGAGTAGGGATTTGAAAAGCTTCGACTGGATAGACCATACTTTCTACAGCAGAAAAGTTCCCAAAGGTAAGAGGAAAGAATAGCTCCCCCACTTCTTGGTTTCTACCTGCTTGAACTATGACAGGTAAGTCTCCAGTCTCTCAGAGAAGCCCCAGCTCTTCAGGGGGCATCAAGACCGAATAGCAGGTTAGAAACAAAGCTTTAACAAGCAGGCAGAACCCTCCAGCGGGAAGAAGGGAGCCCAGGGAGTGCGGCTTTCATTCAGCCCAGGGCCCACTCATGACTTCTTCCTGTAGAGTAGCTTTGTTCCGTTTTGGGGTTCAAAACGGAGTTTCCAGCTGTCACTGCAGAGGGACCTATCCATGGGAAGAACTTGCCAGAATAAGCCCCCCCCCCCAACATCTGCCAAAAGTATCAATTCAGCAGGTGGAGCTGAACTTTGCCCCCTTCAGAGCCTGGTTAATTAGTCCTTTTCCCACACTGCAGGCATTCTCACCACGAATGATTTCTCCCTCTGCCTTTATCCCACCTAACATGACAAGGAGAGAGGAGAGAACAAGGACCACAGCGCGCACCCTGCAGTAGTAATGGAACTGGGAACTGGATTACAACGGGAACACCCACAATTGGGTCCCAGCCCCGCACTCAGATGTGAGTCCCCCTGGGGGAGTCAGCTGACACCTGCAAATTTCAGTTTCTTCATGTGCAGAACGGGGATCATACTTCTTTCTTCCCAACAGTGTTTAAGTAAGGCTCAGGCGAAGTAACGGACATGAAAGCACACAAAGGCAGCCCAATGGGAAGCGCTGTCGTTGCCACCCCCAGTGGAGGCCTCTGCTGTAACTGTCCAGCAAGAAACGTTCTCAGCTTAAACACAATGGTGCTGCCTGGTGGCTTCCAGCGTGGGGAAGAAGTGCATGCACAGCCATTTCATTGTCCCGGAAAGGCGCCGGGGTCCTGATCAGCTTTAAGTCAGGGCTGCCACGCGCGGGAGGGTTGGCATGTAGGTTGTCCAGGCCCTGGCTTGTAGCTAAACTATCATTAGGGACTCGGGCGCCCGCAGCAGTGACTGCAGCGATGGCAGCGGTCTGTGGCGCGCGGACCAGCCCGGTACTCCTGCGAACCACTCCCTTCCTTTTCACTTCTTACTACCTCTTGACGTTTATGGCGTCCCTCGCTGCGTGTCACTTATGGCAGCCTGCATTAGTCCAGAAGGGAATTTAATGGGACCACACAGTTAAAACCGATCACACACACACACACACACACACACACACACACACACACAGCAATGGCAGCAACAACAACAGCACTGACCACCAGCAGCTTATCCTGAGCCGATCCAGGCCTCCCACCTGTGGAGAGCTCCAGGGGTCCAAGGCCACGTCCGGGCTCTGGGCTTGGAAATACAGTTTGGATGCAATAGGCGCTCGGCGACACCCCCGGAGTCTCCCGGAGGGGCCTGTGGCAGAAGCCAGCCCCCCCACTCTTGGGTACCCTCCGCCACTCAGGGGGCCCTATCCCACTCAGAGCGTCCTTCCAACGTCCCCCCAGAGGAGGAGTGGTTCCCGCCAGCCCCTCCCTTCGCTTGCGCCAAGAGGTCCCCTTAGGGCACCTACCCGTGTGCGGATAGAGGGAGAGGTTCTGAGGGTCCCCCCCGCCCCGCGGTGCTGAAGCCCTGGACCCCTGCGCGGGTGGGGGCAGGCGAGGGGAGGGGGGCAGCTACGCCTGAGTCCCCGCGCCGGCCCGAGGGGAAGCAGAAATGCAGCGGAGGAAGGGGTAGCCCGGGCGCTCCAGGGCTGACCTCCCTCTTCTGGCTGGCATGGCGGGGCGGCGGGGCTGTGCCAGTTTGTTTCAAAAACACGTTGTCCCCCCCAGAAGTTCTCCCAGGGAGGCCAAAGGCGGTCGGGGGATGGGGCCGCCACACCATCACGGCACCCCGGGACCCAGCCGGACAAGGGACAGCGAGGTGACCCGGTTCGAAATGCCTTGCAGCCTAAGGTCCGGTCCGCTCCCCACCGCTCTCCACCTGGATGGTTTCCCTCTGACACCCGGAGGCCCCGAGGCTCCCCCTGCCCAGCCCCCGCCCCGGGGCAGGGGGAGAGGGCAGCCCCCAGCTTGACTGCCCAGGCAAGAGCCAAGGACTAAGCACTAAACGCACCTTCACCTGCTGGTAGGAAGAGCCAAACCACCAGCCGGAGGACAGGGGATCTCCCAAAGGCCTGGAGCCCAAGCTGTGTGGGTACTGCTCCCCGTCACAAGGCGCTGATAAGGCAGGCACACGAACCCACACGCATTCCCAAAGGACAGACCCAAATTTAATCCATTAGGATTCTTACTTGGAATAATCCAAGTTGGAAGGAAAAGTTTAGTTTTTTGTGTTTTTTGTTTTATTTTGTTTTGTTAAAGAGAGAGGGAGTACTTTGGCAGGACGAAGAGAGAGGTGGAGTGGGCACTCTAGGAAGGAGGCACCCGGCACAATGTGAGGCGGGGAAGCAGGAAAAGGCAGAGGGTGAGAGGGGTTTGGTCCGCTGGGTGGGAGAACACAGCCGGCGCCGGCATAGAAGGCTGCTAAGGGGCCCTGCGTACAGAGTTAATTGGTAGAGGGTCTTGAAGTTTTAATTAGATTCAAAAGGCAATTAAGGGCCATTGTAGAGGAGTGATCCGATGAAAATCATACTTCAGGGAGGGAGGTGGTGCGGTGCACCCGAAAGGTTGGCTGGAATGAAAAGCTGGGAGGTTAGGTAGAAGGCTAGGCAAATAGTCCTGACAGAGTGGTCAGAGAAGTCTGAAAAAGAGAGGCAGATGGTGGTGCCAGAATGGCTGTAGGGGGCTAAACGGGAGATGGAAAGAATGGTGAGACCATGATTACCTTTGGACAGGGATAGAGATGAGAACAAAGGAGAATTGTAGACACTGTACTCAGTTTCAGATGTGGTGGCTTCACTAGTTTCTCTGTTTCTTTCTGTCTCTCTGACACACACACACACACACACACACACACACACCCCGAGTATCATAAAGCCATCATGAAAGCAGGTTTTCAGCAACGTTTATCTATTTATTGAACCTAGCTGTAAGGCTGAGCCTAGTAAAAATCAATTTAATTTCAATTCAGGAAATTGTTATTAAGTAGCTACCATGTGCTAAGCCCTTTCCTCAATGGTGTTTCTTGAATGGGGATGGAGAAAATAGGAAGGGAGAGAAAATGAACAAAAACCAGAAGCCACCTTTTTTCGTGTGAAGTGGGCACTGTCCACAGTGTTGAGAAATCTGTAAGAAGGGCCACAGCCAGGCTTCGTGTAACTTCCCAAAAGGAGGCCTGCTTGAGCCACAGTACTTCTCGTTTCAAGTGTCTTTTGCCACATATTTTTACCCAAATCTTTGTTTGCTTCTAAGGGAGTTAAAGGAAGGAATCCATTTTAAAGAAATTTAGATATACATTAAACTTTCCTTATTTAACATGTCAAGTAAAACTATGAGGGGTTAGATTTTGGGATAAGATACTTGTTTATATAAATATTATTTCCCAATTAAAGTGCAAAACCCCCTCTTTAATATTTTCTAATTTTCAAAAGACCGGAATGGTACACTGGATTACTCTGAGTTAGGAAAAAAGGAAGGCAAATGTGAGCAGAGGCCAGTAGAACACAAGTATGTCAATATTCTCTTGAATACAGTGTAAAGTAGCAGAGACTGCCAGCTTAAAGACAGAGCATGAACTGACCTGCATATAATTTCTCTTCTTTTGTATACCACAGATAGTCACCTTACATTGGTTCTATTTTCTACTTTCCATTTTAAGTCAAGCTAACTAGGGGACCTTGTTTTATCTTGTTATTGTCTGTTTGTTTTAAAGCTTCCTATGTAGTATTCAGAAAAGGACTTTTCACCTGAAAATGTTTGTCAGAAATTAATATTTTTTGGGATCCTGGGAAAAAATTAGAAACTATTTTCTGCAGTATTTGTCAGAATGAGATTTAGCCTTAATTAGTTAGGGAATTAAAGTTTTCTGGAGTCCTTTTTCAAGCATTTTTTTCCCACTTGCAGACACACTACTGCCAGCCCACCCACCTGCCATATTTTACAAAACGTACCACATAAAAATCCTCTTGGTGCCACAGAGTGGACTGCAGGGGCTATTGGCTCCGAATTAGAAGATGTATGTGAATAGCGGAGGAGCTGCCGGATGCTACCTAACTTTGTGCTTGTCATTATCATAATTAATTTGGAAAGAAGAGAAAAAAGTATTATGAAATGGGCCTGCATGGGGGGCTGAGTTATCAGAACTACCTGTATAGTAAGGCAACATTTCAGAAACCAATAAGAAATTATTTCTGAAAATCTCAGGTATCATAGATTATAATGGTACCTTAACCAGGTAATACATATGAAGTATAAAATTCTTTTTTATAATTTTGCAGCATTTCATCTAAAAGAAAATATAACAAATACCTGAATTCCTACCATACCATTTAAGAAATAAAACATTGTGCCAGGCTGGCATGGCTCAGTGGCTGAGCGTAGATCTGTGAACCAGGAGATCACGGTTTGATTTCTGGTCAGGGCACATGCAGCTCAATCCCCAAGAGGGGCATCCAGGAGGCAGCCAATCCATGATTCTCTCTCATCATTGATGTTTCTATCTCCCCCTCCTTCTCTTTCTCTCTGAAATCAATAAAAAAATTAAAAAAATATTTTTTTCTAAAAAAAGAAAGAAAACATTGCAATCTGTTATTTGCTCCTCTGTTATGGCTCTTTAATGGCTTTTCTCTCCCCTACCAGAGATAATCACCATCCTGAATTTAGTATTTATCATCCATGGATTTCTTTATATTCTTACATATTTTTATTCTTAAGAGTTTTTCATATTTTAAAACGCTATATAAGTTACATAAAACTGTTGGATAAACCACATGTCATAGAAACAATGTTAACTATCTCAAATACAAAAGACAGGCATCTTGGATACACTGCTACACTTTTGAGAGCCATATAATGCAATATATAGACTCCAAGGCCTGTATGGCTCTTATGTTTTTAAAAACTGAAGCTTTATAGAGGAGAGTAAAAAACACACAACATTGATGTTTTTGCCTTTTTCAATAAGAGCAAAACCTAAACAGTTATCAGCTTAGTTTTGTATATAAGCCAAAGAAAATAGCCTCGCATATGTGTGTACTTGTAAATGACTGTGTCCTACTACTTGCCACTTCAGAAATATTTGCTTCCAATGAAAACCATTTCTTTTTCATTGTGAGTACTTTTATAAGTATTAAATGGTTCATAAAGGATTCTACTGTATGCATCAAGAGCATTTGGAAATAAAAGGCATACTGGTTTTGTTCTCCAATAATAAAAAACAACAGTGAAGTAGATTGTTTCCAAAGATGGTCACTATAGCCCTTGTCCTGCACACGTTCTGCAATGAGATTTTGCTACTCCTCTCATCAAGTGGTAGCTATTCCTGCCTCCCCCACCAGTTCTATATAGGGTGGGCAAAGGTAGGATAATAATAATTAATAATACAATAATTAACAAATAAACAATTCAAGAATAAACTGTTTCATGTACTCAAACTTGTAAACCTACTTTTGCTCAGCCCTGTATAAGATGGGTTGGTCCTCACATTCAAGAAAATGCAGCCATAGAAATGAGTACATGCCTGCAAGGCTAAACTTTAAGAGACCTTGAAACTCTATTGTTGCACTAATGGAATCACTGAGGGGATGGGAGAGACATGCCTCAACCAACAACCTAGCTGAACCTCAGGCCAGCCAACCAGCTAGCTGAATGCAGCCAGGAGTGAGCACGGGCAAGAACAGTGTTGTCCAAACAATCCACAGAATTATGGAAAATAATAAATCATTATTGTTTTAAGCCATACATTTTGAAGTGGTTACAATGCAATAAACAACTGAGGGAAAAGAATAATATGAGACAGGTTTGTGCTGTAGGTCTGGCATATTTGCACTATAAGGTGAAGTCATAAGAAAATGTCCACAAAGGGAAGTTTTAGTAGTTCTGCATCATAGTAAAATTTAGTATTCAAAGGTTCTTGGGTGCCATTGCTGCCCAACTAACAGTCCCCAAGGTATAGTATGTCAAATGTCAATGAGGTACTTTACACTAAATGAAAAATTTCAAGCAACCAATCCAGATGACACTGTACTTGTTACTAAATATCTGGAGAACCCTGAGCTACTCTGATATCAGTATCTACACTAATAAAAGAGAAACATGGTAATTAGCGTACGACCGCTACCCTTCCCATTGGCTAATCAGCATATCCTTATGCAAATTAACTGTCAGCCAAGATGGCAGCCGGCAGCCATGC
>NW_005363209.1:713849-714303 GCF_000412655.1 Myotis brandtii | reverse complement strand
GAGTGTGACAGTGGTGGCGCCCCAACCCCCTGATCGGCCCTGCTCTGTGGGTGATAGGGGGTGGCGCCCCAACCCCCCTCCATGGGCCTTGCTCTGTGTGTGACAGGGTAGAGCCATAACCTCCCCATTGGCCCTGCCCTGAGTGTGACAGGGTGCAGCGCCCCAACCCCCTGATCTGCCCTGCTCTGTGTGTGACAGGGGGCGGTGCCCCAACTCCCCTATCGGCCCTACTCTGTGGGGGGAGCTGGGGAGCTCCTCAACCCCCTGATTGGCCCTGCTCTGTGTGTGACAGGGTACGGAGCCCCAACCCCCCTGAGCTCTGTGAGTCTGTGAGTGACAGGGCGCAGCGCCCCAACCCCCTGATCTGCCCTGCTCTGTGTGTGACAGGGGGCGGTGCCCCAACCCCCCAATCGGCCCTACCCTGAGCGTGACTGAGGGTGGCATCACAACCTCC
>NW_005363209.1:694862-713736 GCF_000412655.1 Myotis brandtii | reverse complement strand
TCGGCCCTGCTCTGAGCCTGACCAGGGGCTGCACCTAGGGATTGGACGTGCCCTCTGCCACCCAAGAGCAGGCCTAAGCCAGCAGGTTGTTATCTCCGGAGGGGTCCCAGACTGCGAGAGGGCACAGGCCGGGCTGGGGGACCCCCCTCCCCACCCCCCCGAGTGCACAAATTTTTGTGCACCGGGCCTCTAGTTATTTATAATTGCCACAGTTTATAATCCAAGTATACAAGCACATACCAATTTCCAGCACAACAGAAGCATATGAATATTATGTGTAAGTTGACTCAATTAGAATTCTTAGTTGGAGGATCAAAGCTGGAAAGGGTAATGCAAGAAAATGTGTTATCAGTGCTTAATAAAGTGAGAAGATGTAATCTGGCAGGAAGAAGAGGGATGGTACTCCTAAGAGCGAACACTGGAATAGATAGAGGGAACCTACCCTTTATAGGAAATGGGTGAGAGAATGAGTTGCTTGTAAGAATATATTTTTAAAAATAGTTGTATATGAGCCCAGCTGGTGTGGTTCAGTGGTTGAGTGTCCACCTATGAACCAGGAGGTCAGGGTTCAATTCCCAATCAGAGCACATGCCCAGGTTGTGGGCTCAATCCCCAATGCTTCTCTCTCGTCATTGATGTTTCTAACTCTTTCTCCCTCTCCCTTTCTCTCTCTGAAATCAATAAAAATATATTAAAAATAGTTGTCTATGACTAGTAGGACTCTTTCATTTGCAAGTAACTGAAACTATATCTAACAGGCTTAACAAATAAACAAAAACAAATAAAACAAAAAGGGAATTCATTGGCTCATGCAACATAAAACTTCTGAAATGACTTGCCCCAGGGGGACAAATGGCATCATCAGGACTGAGCCAGGTTCTCTAGATCTCCTGGCAGGTGAACTCACTCTGGTGCCTGGGACTGCTGGCTCGATCTTAATCATGTTAGGTTTGTACTCTGTACTATAAGATGCCCCAGCTTGAAGAGTTCCACCTAAAGCCCAGAATTAATCTCACTGACCATCTTTTTAAAAAACCAGGATGTGCATGTACCTTTGTTTACCTGTGTGTGAGGTTGCAATGCTCTGATTGATCATTCCTGAGTTCACATGCCAACTTTTAAAACCAAGGCATCAGCTCAAACCACGTGTCCTGAGAGTTTGAGAGGGGTATTTCCCGAAAGAAAGTCAGGGCAGTGGTTCAAGAAGGGTTAAAGAGTGGCTGGATAGGCAAAAAATAATAAATATTTTTAAAAAGAAAAATGTGTCTACTATAATTAATGTACTTTTAATATAGTAATGCTTATATTTTACACACTTCTAGTCTAAGAACTAAAAGTAAGGATACTTGGGGAGCTCTTTTTCTTTTCTTTCTTGACTTAGCAACTTAAATAGGTTATATCAATATTTAAGTGAGCTACAAAAGTGAAGATTGTTAGTCTCAACCTATAGTTCCTTTATATTTTACAGTAATAGATCTTTATAGGAAACTACTCTAAGAAGATTAAATATTTCATCTAAAAATGTACTTATTTGAAATTCCACAACATTCTTAATGAAAAAAATATTATCTGCATAATTACATTAAATGGCTTCTGGAATACATTACCACTAATGATGCTAATAGAGTTAGACCAGATGCAAACTATAAAAACATCCATTACCTTTTGTCCTTGAAGGAACTTTAAAAATTGCTTTTTTTTTTCTTGTAGGAAGCCTACTAATGCTATACTCTAATTTCTTGTATGTTGTGTTGTAGTAAACTGTTATACAGAGCCTCAATATCCCACAGAAGTTTCTGAAACGATCCTGAAAGTATATATCATTTTGTACTTTCTTCTGTGGCCCAATTTCATATGTAATTAATTTAATTAATATAGTAGCCAACATATTTACATGATTTTTCTTTTTCTTCCTGGCTTTGTAGTCAGCCTACAGATACTAGGTAGCACCATAAACAACAAAAACATTTTGTACTATTTTATAAGAAATAAATTATCATTATCAGTAATACATATTGAAACTAGATTTCATTGTGCATCAGTGTTATGTTAACTAACAGAATTTACAAAAATTGTTGTCAGTGATAACGTATTTAATTGAAATATTCTGGGCCTCAAGTTCATAAAAAAGCAAAAGTCCTATAAAAGTTATGTTAATTAAAAAAACAAAGCAGGTAACAGGATATTGAAATCTACACTTGAAGTTCAATGAATGACTAGATCTCTTCAATAAAGTATATGTAATGCAAACTTCTACTAGCTTTGATAAAATGTTTTCAATCCAGTTAGTAAAATCTCTTTATTTCCTTTATAATCTGTAGGTCACAAGGGTTTTGGGCCTTGTTGAGAAGTGTATTAGGGTTCTCCAGACAAACAGAACCAATAGGATGTATACGTATGCATGTATGTATATATATTTATACAATATTATAAGGAATTGGCTCCTGGGATTATGGAGGCTGGCAAATCCAACATCTCCAAGGTAGGCTGTCCGGCTGAAGACTCAGCAGAACGCAATGTTCCTTTGAATCCCTAAGCAGGCTGCGGTAGGAACAGAAAGAGCTAGTGTTGTAGATGAAGCCCAAACATGGCCTGATGGAAAACCTCTCTTGCTGGAGGGAGGCCAAGCATTTTGTTCTATTCAGGCCTTCAACTGACTGGGTAGGGCCCACCTACATGAGGGAGGGCGTTATCTTTAATTGAAGTCCACCAATTTAAGTGTTAATTTCATCCAAAAACAGAATACACCCAGAATAATGTTTGACTAAGTATCTGGGCACTCTGTGGTGCCAAACTGACACATAAAGTTGACCATCTCAAGTGCACCCCTTGTCAACTTGGCATTCATACACATCTCCTGAATCCCATATATTATTAACCCCCACATAATCTCCATTATTAGTCTTCAAATAAAGAGAAGAGGGTCATAATTTCACCTAAGATACAACTATTCTGCATACAAAGACAAAAATGCCCTAACCCTTTCCCCAGAAGAGGATGCAAAACGTTCTTAGATGATGTTTACTCTTCTTGATGACCATGATTTAAATACTGTGATGAAAAGTTAACAATATGTAAATACTATAATAGGTCAATGCATCTGATTTCCGTGAAAAGAAGATGAAAAGGGAGGAAGACAAAGATATTTGCTAAACAAACACACATTCATAACAAAATAAGGAGTAAATATTGATGAGAATCAGTCCTTGTTTTTGTAACTGGTCACATGATCATAGCTGGTATTCATGACTACCTCCTTCCACTACTCAGTGCTGGTCCCTGTTCTTTACCTGGTGAGGTGACCCAAATCTTCATTCCTGACAGGCTACTGGCACAAGGGGCATTTCTAGGCACCAGACCAGGGAGTAAGTAACAAAGTAGGCAAGTTTAGGCCAGGGAGGAGAGAATGTCCAAATAAGTACACTGTTTGAATGTGGTTAAATCTTACTTTACTAAAAATGTTGTAAACATTGCAACAGCCACTTTTTCCCCCTTTAGTTTTCAAAGTGTTTTGAACCTACTGTCTAAATTACCTCAGTTCTGCTCCAGTCAGGTATATTTTTATGGCATAAAAGCCTCTACCTGTACATAAGTTGGTGTTAGAGGGCATGTATCAGAGGAGGCTGAGGAATATATTATCCTTTAGCTTTGTTTTTAATCAAGAAGATTTCTAGTTTGCAGAGGAAATCCTGAATGCTATTGCTTATTCATACACCTACCCCATACATGTATCACACGAAGGTAAGTGCTCTGTTTTATGGGGATGTAAATCTGGTTCCTTCCACCAAAACTGAATTCTTAGTTGGAGTTTCATATCTCAATTAGGTAATTAAAACTTGTTGAAATAAAATATCAACTTTAAATCGCCGTAATTCAAAACAAAGTATCACACATAATTTTAAAATAGACTAGAAAAACACGGAGTTTGCAAAAGGGATGATAAATCTGAAAGTAATACATTAAAATGACTTTCAAAATAGATGAGAAATTAAAAGAAAATAAAACTGCCTTTAAAAATATCACTTATCTTGTATATTAAAGACAAACCAAGCTGTAGTTACTTTCCAGAAAAAACAAACAACACCTGAGTACCTACTGTTAACTGAGTACCTACTATGTGCCAGGTATTCTAAGTCCTGGAGATGTAGCAGTGAACAAACCAAAGTCCTTGTGCTTACAGAACTAAAAATTATAAAGGGGTAAACATAAATCAATATATAATATGGCAACTAGTCATAAGTGCTATCAATAAAAATATAGCAGTGTACAAAGGCTAATGGTTGATGGGTGGAAGGCAATATCCTATTTTATTTTGGATGGTCAATAAGGGTCTCTCTGGATAGGCAATATTGGAGAAGAGACCTGAAGGAAGTAAAAGCTAGCATGGTGAAGACATAAGAACACTGCAGCAAGAAGTAAGGTGTAGAGCGCAAGGAGCAGGAGGGGGCAGGATCCTACTGGATAAGGGCTTTTAGGTTTTCAAGCAGAGAAATGACATCTGACTGTGTTTTAAAAGGCATACGAAGGCTGTGGGGCTTAGACGGTAAGGAAACCGTCTTTCCTTAGAAGCAGGGAGACTAGATGTAATAATCCAACTTAGTTCTAATTTTGTAATATTTCATTCTGAGATAAATCCACCCTGTATGCATCTGGAGAACGCTAATAGTAATCAAAGCACATTCACTTCAAAGGAATACTAAGATATTTTGGTTGCATATTTCTAAAATTTATACATGAACCTAAGTCTATCACTTACAGAGGTACAATACACTAAATGTGGTAACAAAGGAAAAATCAAGTTCCTGAAGACAAAATGCACACTCCAAATAAAGAATGTGTGATTGAGAAACATGATATTAACAACTAATTTTAAATTATCATACTAAGTCTAGAGTATTCCAGTATGTGGCGCTTTATTATTATTATTACCAAAATAATTTATAGGGCTTGTACTGTTTAGACTATTTTAGACACCTTGGCGTGCTTGTTAAAATGTAGTGTTCTGGGTTCTATCTAGTCTCAAAATCTCCAAGGGTTTGGGGACTGGAAATTTACATTTTAAACAAGCTCCCAGATGATTCGAACATATAATGATGTTTAAACCAGCAAATCTCAGAGTAATTGAAGAGCATTAGTTTGAAATTAAGATTAAAAACAAGGAGGATTATAGTCTATTTATCTCAAATCCATTTTTGAAAAGGATGGGATATGAATAAAGGAAAATTAAAATTCCATTGCTCTGTGATAATTCTAAGAAAAACAATGAGTTAAACTATAACAAAAATTGCATAAGAATATGCTTAATTAGATGGCAATACAAAAAAGTACTAGAATAAGAGATTTACAGTAAGACTGACCTTAGGAAGTTGGTAGAACAACTTTCTTATTTTACAAATGAGTAAACTGAGACTCAGAAAAGTTAAGTAACAGTCAAAAAGTAGCACAGTCCTGCTTATGGACTCCTCATGACTCCTGTCTCCCCTCTATTGATACCATGACTACACCATTGATTATCTAGGAACATGTCTATTAGTTTATCCTATTTTTTATTCACCACAGAATCAGGTAACAGTGATATTTGGGAAAATCTCTTTGTTTTCCTAAAAGTAAAATACAAAGAGTGAAGAACCTTCTAAAAAATTCTGAACCAACCTATTAAGTAGGTTTATATTCTAAAACCCATTATTTATTACATTATTAAACTAGGTTTATATTTTTCTTTTCAAAAAAAATTAAGAGATTTCCTTTCATCATTTTGACATACTTTAGCTACTCAGAGTAAGCTCAAATATCTGTGGTACCCAGGGTATTAGTGTTCAGAATTATTTTTCCCCAATACCTTTGGCTATAACTCATAATGGCCCCCTGTATGAAGAGTAGTCTTGTTGCTCAGTGACTGGGCTTGGCCTCATGACTTGTCTTGGCTATCAGATGTGAACAGATTAGATGATTAGTACATCCACTTAAACACTTTTAGCTCCATTTCACATGCTGCCAATTCTCTTGCCTCTGCCCCTGCCACTGGAAGGGCATAGCCCGGGTCAGGCCTTCTCTTTCAGCCTAGGTCCTGGATGGAGCAGACCTGACCTAGAATCACAGCAACCAACCTCCAGCCGCCAACAGGCCACGTGAGTGAGAAATATATGTTACTGAAAGCCACTGAAATTTTGGAGGTTGTTACTCTGCTCTCAAATCTGGACCAAAAATCTGGTACCTGAGCCAGAAAGATATCAAAAGTAAAAATTCTGAAGTCCCCAAGTCAAGAATCTTTGTTATAAAGACGTGTAAGTATCTTATCAATGTGCCTGTATAAACATTAGTGATAGAATGTTTTTATGTGTTTTAGACTTTGGTATATGACAGGTACGGATTTGAGTTATGGTCATTTGTGTTTGGAAAATAGGAGTAATGAATCTACATGACAATTTTGTAATGTAAAATTGCACCAATGTGCAGAAAGAAAATGTCACAATTTATCTAGGGATGTAATTTCAAAGTCCACGGAAATATATGGGAATGTGTTTTAAAATTATAATCCCACAAACACATATTTGGAATATCTATCAATTTATATGAGCAATGTCAGATTTACATCAGCAAATATAATTTACTTCCCCTTAATTTTTAAAAAGTTTTCCTTCTTATTAGCCTTAAATTTCCTACTAATGATTATTGAATATTTGTTTAGAAAATTTAATTTTATTCTTTTAATATATTCAGTGGCAAGGGAGAATTTCATATGATGCTGAAGGACAATTTGACTACAGATAACACAAACTCGGGGAAATCTAGCTATAGATTATTATGCCTATTTTTTTCAGAAATTATGCAATCAATGTTTAATAATTTCATCTGGCAGTGGTGAGCTAGAGCCAGTTCCTATCAACTTGAAAGAGCAAAGTGTGTGCATCTCATCCCAACTCAGCATTGACTGACTTCACATTGGTAGCCTGAAACTGGTCATGGAGGGAGAATTTACACAATAATTGGAAGGCACTACAAATTAGGGCTCTTTCCTCCACCGCAGTTGGTGGTTAAATATTTCTCCATGTACCAGTAGGCTTAAACATTCACCTTCTTTAACATTTGATACTTTAATATCAAAGCATAAAAAACAGATGGCCTAATTTGATTTATGAGGGAGGATTTAAGGCTACAGACGTAAAACTGGGGCTAGTGGCTTCTTAGAGGCCGAGAAGGACTGAAAGCATGGAGGAATGAGGCCTGGTGCTGGCACAGGAACACTGCTCTGCTCAGACTCTAGGCCCAGGTAAAACAGATGCACCTCAGGAAATGAGACTCTTGGCTTTGGCAGGAGTGATATAGATGGGAACTCGGAAGACTTTTGAAAGGCAGAAGCAGAACAGCAGTCAGAGTTGGACAGTGTTTCTCTTCTCTGGGTAGTTACATGTGGTCAGACACAATGCTGACAAACTGCAAGGATAACATGCGAGGTACACACATTTTAAGGTCTTTCAGTTTTTCTCTTTATAAAGACTTATAAATAGTTTAGGTTTTACTATGTAGATTTATTTCTAGGACTTTTAAACAAAGAAAACAGGGCTTCAATACTATCAGTCCTTTATTTGAAGTATCTATCCACAAAAACATCTCAAGAAAAACGGTGTGCCAATATTTGTTCGTATTAACAATTCTCGAGCTTTTGTTGTAATCTTAGCAGCAATTTATAAATATTCTATAGCACGTATTGCAGAAATGTGTGCAATAGAATTTGCACTTAAAATGTTTAACAAAATAAATGAAATACATTTACTTGAGAGACTGAAATATATATGTATGTATATATATGTGACAACACATCTACAGAGTTCACATAAAAGTATGATTCTTGTAATAAATTAACACTTTCTTTCATTCACAGACTTCAGAAAACAAATGCTAGTAACATATTGTAATTACTATACCCATTTTTATTTTTATTATTATTTTTTAAAATATATTTTATTGATTTTTTACAAAGAGGAAGGGAGAGAGATAGAGAGTTAGAAACATCGATGACAGAGAAACATCGATCAGTTGCCTCCTGCACATCTCCTACTGGGGATGTGCCCGCAACCCAGGTACATGCCCTTGACCGGAATCGAACCTGGGACCTTTCAGTCCGCAGGCTGACGCTCTATCCACTGAGCCAAACCGGTTTTGGCTACTATACCCATTTTTAAAAAATTACATATCAAACAAATTTCAAATAGTCACTGATCAGAAGTTAATTTAAAATTTTTACTTTTAAAAACTAATGCACAATTAATTTATTAGAATAGTTGGTGGACTAGTACAACATATAAATAATAAAGCAATGTGAGACTGGAATCCTACAAACAAATATTAAAAATCACCAGATGGTACAGCCATTCCTTTAGGCATTCCCAATGACTAGACATGGTTCATATTTCAGAGAAAAGTAAGCACAAATTCTAAAAGTCTAATATAAGAATAAAAGATGAGTTAGAAATTATGGGCCAAAAAGAGTAATCATGCTCAGAAATATATTTTTTTTTAAATCACATCACCGAAGTATCATTTAACTTCCTAATCTTCTTAAATAAATTAAAAATATCTGTTAGGAACAAATTACAATGAATCTTTAGCAAGTATATTAAAAGTCACTGTAGTGAATACCTTCCATAATATACCATATAGTATTTCTTAGCTGCATTTTCCAAACTGTGCTCTGAGAAACTAAAGTTTTCAAAAGCACATTGACAGGCATGCCACCAAAAATCAGCAAACACTACGGACCTTAACTCATCCCACCTTCACAATGTCCATTAGATATTACTGGTTCTAAAGGTCAGCAGTAAAGAAATATGCTGAACATTGCTGAGTCCATTGCATCCCATGCTTATTTCACCAAAACAGAATTTTTTCTTGGCACTAACAATTTTTGAAAATTGCTGTTATAGACATGCATTCTGTAAACCCACCCCCAACCCCAATCTGTGCCACAGGTGTCAATACTTATTTGTTGTCTATATTATTGTGAACTAAATGGATAGATGAGTGTGTCTTATCTGTTGCCATTTATTCCACTCTAGCTCCCCCAAAGCAAACTGGGCATGACTAAGAACTGTGGGACAACTTAGGAGCTAATTAGTAATGAAGGAACTGGCTTCTACAAAAAGCAAATAAACACCACAGTACATGATACCTTACAAGTAAAAATAGGAAAACACTATATCAAACTTCGGTTTGTTTTATGTGACAAACCAAACTTTAAGTCAAAAATCCCATTTGGTGGAATTACAGAGAAAGGAGAAAGAAGTAAATAACAGTGTGAACTCAGTTTAATTGCAGACTTGTGTAATTTTAGATTTTAAAATGCATCTCAGCTGATGTCATTTCATAGCATGAGGATGGATTGTTAGTGTTCAGCCCACAGATGATGGCTCATCTTCCAGGCTTATCCTCATCTCATTTCATAGAGGCTGTGACACAAACCTATTTACTCAAACCTTCCATTATATACAGCAGTGTCTTGACATGATCCGTTTTGAAAGTGAGCTAATGAGATACTCAAGCTTATCTTATTAAAGTATAAAATAATACAAACAATGAAGACCATTAGATATGGAACAGCATTTTTATACAAATAAAATTTAAAACACTGTCTGTACAGATTCTCACTTGTAACAGAAAGACTACCTACTCAATTTATCTGATCATATGACTGCTTTGCTTTTACATTTTTCCTTAAAAATTTTATAGTCAAGACTGCACTAATTTACTTTACCAAATACATTGATGATAATCTTCCTTCCTCTTAAAATGTCATAATTATTTCTTCCTTTCTTTTTTAAAAAAACTGTTTTTATTAATTTTAGAGGAGGAGGGGAGAGACAACGATGTGAAAGAGAAACATCAATTGGTTGCCTCTCCACCAGGACCGAATCTACAGCCTGGACATGTGCTCGGACCGGGAATTGAACCGGCAACTCTTCAGTGCCCAGAACTATGCTCAACTGAGTCACACTGGCCATTGCACCTTTTTTCTTTCAAACCATTAATAATATGCAAATATACTAAAATTTAAGCCAGAAATTCACTTATAGGCAAACATTTTAAGCATTATTCCCGCTGTGACCAAAGAAATATCTTGGTCTCTATTCATATTTATAAAAATGTGTATCATTATCTCTGATTAATTTATCTTTTACCTTTTGACTTCTAGCTATTGCTACCAAACATCACCTCATTTGTTTATTGACATTAATGTATTGCTAGAGAACTACGCTCCAAGTATAAAATGATAGATGCTAAAATAGTGTTTTGGCAATAGCTAATATTCTGTTAAGGGTCACTGACAAAGTTTTCATAGTGGCTAAAAAAAACCAACGCTCTTCTGAAGTACCAATATTAAATGTGCTAACGAGGATTGGGGGACTAGATGAAGCACTGATAAATGTGTGTAAATGGCTTTGAAAATGACTGTCATTAATAGCATTCTCTTAATACCTTAAGTAGAAAATGAAAAGCCAAACATTTATTATTAATATATATGGTAACCAAATGTAATTTTTATTGACTTCCTGGTTAGTATTATTATACTTGCAAATATGAGTTTTTGGTATTTAATTAATTCCTGGAAAGCACCAAAAAAATAAAAATACTTCTGCAAATGCTTTGTTATACATTGGCTCAAAGCTAATCACTCCAAAGGGAAGGGAGAATATTAACTGTCTAAATGTATATATTTTAGGGTCTTAGTTCAAGCAGTTTAAATTGAGAGGATCCTGTAATTATACTCACAGAGTCAGGGGCATGTTGTTATCTATTACTAGCCACTGGGAAGATCATTTATCTTACCAAAATGCTGAGGTAAAAGAATTATAAAAAACTAAGTCAGTTGACAATGCTAGTAACAATGGGTCATCTGGCTTCAAATTTTAATGGATAGTCTGTATGTTCTCTCTTGTTAAGGAAATCCTGGTACAATGTTGGTGGGAATGTAAACTGGTACAGCCATTATGAAAAACATTATGGAGGTTCCTCAAAAAATTAAAAAGAAAATACCATATGATCCAGCAATCGCACTTTTGGGCATACATATATAAAAAAATTAGGATCTCAAAGAGACATCTACCCTCCCACATCAGACATTTAGTTATGTAAACAACCTAAATGTCAGCCAACAGATGAATGGATAAAGAAAATGTGGTATGTGTCTGTGTATGTGTGTGTATGTGAATACTATTATATATACCATTATAATGGATTATTACTCAGCCTTAAAAAGGAGGAAATACTAACATCTGCAACAATATGAAAGAGCCTTGAGAACACTGTGCTAAGTGAAATATACCAGACACAGAAAGACAAAGTGTGATCTCAATTATATGTGGAATCTAAAATAGTCACATGCATAGAAGCAGAGTACAATGGTGGGTACCAGAAACTGAGGGAGGGGGAAATGGGGAGATGTTGATCAAAAGGTACAAAGTTTCAGTTATGCAAGATGAATAAGTTCTGGAATTCTAATGCATAACAATGTGGCTATAGTTAACAATACTTTATTGTATTGAAATTTGTTAAGAAGGTAGATCTTAAATGTCACTACAAAAAAAAGTGATACCTATCTGAAGAGGTAAATGTTAATTAGCTTGAATGTGGTGATTATTTCACAATGTAAATGTATATTAAATCATCAAGTTGTATACCTTAATATATACATTAATAGAAATGTATACAATATATACAAGTATCAAATATATCTCATAAAAATGTCAAAACTCTTATGTTATGGTAACAAGTTTGGTTTTTCTCTAAGTCAATAAAACACTGTACTTCATTTTAAAATCTGAATGGTAAAATGAGAAAGATAAAGGCTGAGAACAGGTTTGAATATGGTTTATAAAATTAGGAATGGACAAACATGGGTTTACTAATTGATATGAAAATATCTTAGAACAGGAGTTACAAATTCATTCCACAAACCAAACCCAGACTGCCCCTTAAATATGTTTTTTTAAAATTTTCTAATGGCAAAAAAAAAAAAAAATCAAATCAAAGGAAGATTATTTTGTGATACATGAAAATTATACGAAATTCAACTTTTAGTGTCCATAAGAAAATAGACCTTTATTGGACTCTGGGCACACTCATTCATGTATGTATTGTCTATGGTTGCTTCCACACTACAATGGCAGAGCTGAGTAACTGCAACAGAGACCTACATGGTGCTCTCTTTGCTTTGCATTGCTGCCTAGCACATTACAAATTATAGTGATGTAGTTTATAACTACTAGCATTTTGAATGGCACATAGATTGTCATACCACAACATTTTAAAGTTTTCAGTACATACCAATAATGTCAGAATATGAGAGAAAGAGAGAGAACTTCAAGTGTCATGTGTTTAAGGCACAGTGAACAATGGATTATTTTGTTATTGAATTAGATGGCAAAGCATTGTTTAACATGCAGTGACACTGTAGTTGTTTTGAGATATATATATGAATTACCAAACTAAGTATTCTCAATTTATAGAATGCAGTGACCAAAGAAATTAGAAAATTAAAACAAGGTATCTCATCACAGCAGAATTTATTTACAAAAATGAAAATAAAGCTGTAAAGTAAGTTTTGGAGTGGCTCATTTGTTAGCCAAGCAAAGAAAGCCTTTTCACCAACAGTGAGTTCATTACATTATTTTTGATTCATCAGTTGAAGAGATATATCCAAAATAAACTTGCTTAAGACTATTAGCTGTTTGTCAAGAACAGTTGCTTGAAAGAATTGAGAACACTGGGAACATCAATGTAGTCAATAAAAACAAACAAGGCAAATCAAATGATTCTGAGTGGTTTCCCATGGTTCTTGATGAATCAAAGATGTTACTGATACTGCCTAGTGATTGTTGTTTATTTGATAAATCAATGCCAAGGTTGAAGTGTCTGAAGAGTTAGTGTCCATGAGTTCTATGTGTGGAATAATTAAAGGCAAGAATACTTTCTAAGAAGTTAAGAAAACATGATTTCAGGACAATCTGAAGAACTTGCTAAGATGTGTTAGAACTGGTTAGAATTTTTATTCATGGTAAAAATATGTGTGGAGCAAAAAGAAGACTTAGTTGGTCAAATTTACAAAGCTTGTAAAAATATAAAGTGTTAAAATCCATGGTTATTTATGTATTATTCATCAGCAGGTACTTTGTGGAATATATCTGACTCAATCTTTTGTTATTGAACTAGTATTGTCATCTAGCAATTTGCTGGCTTAGCAGTGGTAGTTTTACTGTTTTTGAGCTCAGAGCTGATATTGAAATTTTTCTGAAGAAGAAATACCCTCAACCACTATTCTGAAACACTAAAGGGCTTTGGAATTTAGCTTTTGTTGCAGATTTGACAAATGCTTTTTTATGAATTCAACCCAAAATAATTTAACCAGTTCAGCATAATGAGAACAGTTATCCCCACTGTATGTGGGATTCACTGGGATTCAAGGAAAGTCTCCAGACTCAAGGAAAGTTCTAGAGCTGTGATTCTCAAAAGGGAGCCCTCAGACCACCACCACCAGCAGCCGCACCTGTCTGACTACTTACTAGAATCACAGATTCTACTGAATTGGAAGCTCTGGGAGTGGAGCTAAACAGTGTTTATATAGGAAACATACTTATGTAATTCTGATGACAACTACATTGTTTGAATTATGAAGTAACATCAAGCTTATCTTATCAAAAGGTAAGATAATAAGCGAGCTCTCTGTTTTCACATAAATCTGCAACAGATTTTCTAAGCTCAAACTATAGGTCCAAGTGGATTTTTTTGGACCCTGATGCAAGTATAAAGGAAATTTCCATTTCCCAATAACCATTCAGTTGTGCAATCAAGGAGCCTCCACCTAACATTCAATTGGAAGTGATTAATCTGCAATGTAATAACATGCTAAAAGAAAATTATCAGAAGAAGGAATGTAATAGAATTCTATCAATGCCTTCCAAGTGATAAATATGTTAAATGAGAATCATATTCTTCTCATGAATTAACATATGTATTTGGCAATACCTATCTGTATTTCATAATATTTCATATTTTTCTTTAAAACCTACAAATGTCTTAATAGGTTAAGACATTTCCACCATTATAAAAACCACACAACACAAAACAAAATCAATTCTAACATATAACCCCACAAAAGCACACTGATTTTATTATAGAACATACATTAAGTCACTGAGTAAAGCTCTTTTTTATGAACACGTTTGGAAAGCTCCCATTGAACTCGAGCACAGCTCTATTGTCAATCTGAGAGCAGAAGGACACATCAAGTAGAGAAAGATCTTTGCATGATTCCAGGAGTTTTCTTAAGGACATCGGACTTACCATTCTTGTTCCTGTTCAAAAAAACAAAACCACATAAAACACTTTAAATAGAATATTTATATAATGTTCTAATAAAGAGTCCCTTTATTACTGATTGTTTAAAATACACTTCAAATAAATTGCCTTTTAAAAATTAAAAGCATTTCTTAAAAGACTTATAGTCCTGTAAACAAATATGCACTGAATTTTCCCAGCCAATTTGGCATCTCCTGTCAATACTTTACCCTCTATCTTCATTCCCACCTCCTGCCCCTTCTAATCAGCTCCTCCAGACTTTCCTATTTCTGTCACCCCAGTTCAAAACCATTTGAATCTCTTTTTCTTAATCCATGGCAGCTATGCTTACAACCTCTAATTAGATTCAACCTCTAATTCCATGCAATGCAATTACTGAGCAACTACCCTGTAGAAACTTGTTTCAAGCACTGGAGATTCAAGGAACTCAGTGACCAGGGTTGAAGGCTATTAACTACAACACAACTTGATAAGTTTATGGCAAGTGGTGGGTGTAAAATGGCAGTACTGAAAGACAGATGATGGGTGATGAGTACTAGTTAGCCCATGTTAAATTTGAAGTAATTATGGGATATTCAGATGGAAGCTAAATTATCACTAGGTTACAAGATGTCATCTGTTGGAACATACCTTTCTTTAACTACAGCTTTACTAGGGGAAAAATATCACAATTGTATTACATAATACATCTACTGGGATGGGGATTAAAGTTTCTGAAATGTTAACCCATGACTTTTTTCTGAGAACTCCTTTCTCCTCCCCTCCCTGACATGAGCTGTGGAAGCTATAACTACAACTGCTACCCAGGCTGTGACTGGCCCCTCACCAAACCAATACAGATTCTCCTGAAAATTTATCATTGGAATTCAGTAAAGCCTTCAGTGTCCATATATCCTTCAAACTAAAGACATGGAGAACTGGGTTGGGTCTGTTATATTTGGCCATGTCTACTTAGAGAAGCAGAGATAACATGCATGACGAAAGAACAAGGCAAACCAAAGCGAGAACCAGACATAAAGACTGTGAGCATACAGCTGCAGAGGCAGGGATAGGGGGCAGGAAAAAGGAAAACAGAAAATAGCTTCTTTGCTTTTTGATGGTTTTCCAGTCCCTCCTGAGGATGGACCATAGCTAGCTCCTACTGATGCTGGACTTACCATTGCATGATTCTGAGGGAGATGGGATCTGAGGGAGACACCTGTATCTTCATAATAATTATTTTTCTTATGCTTAAGTTATCTTGAGTAGGTTTCTGTTATGTAAGACCAGAGAACGTCAACTAAGACACTTGGCTATGTGGTTTTTTTTGTTTTGTTTTGTTTTTACCTAGGATCATGATTATTTTATCTTTGCCAGTCTTGGTCATTACAATCTGAGTTTCCTGATAAGTTAGAAGTTCCTAAGAGAATGCCAGGGAAGGAAGTTGGAGAGTGAAGATGTAACTAGGCTAGGGTCCCCATCCTAGGTTTCCAAAGCACTTCCTATCAAACCAAGTAGTCTTATCAGGACAAAATTTTTATTGTATCCAAGTTTTATGTTTTTTGGTGTGTGTTCTTTTTTTGAAAAAAGTCTGAGATCAGCTCTAATGTCAAGGCTTTAAAACAAACTGATATATTGCATCCTTACCTAGTATGTCCAGTTGCCGTAATCTGGTACAATTACATGCCAGTTCCTCAATGTCTGTGTCACACACAGACCTGTTGGCCGTAAGAAAGAGTTTTTGCAAGTTTGGGAGGTGGCGTGCCAGTTTGGCAAAGCACCCGGTGCTGCTCTGCAGAGTAGGGCACCAACCGAGGTCAAGTTCCTCCAGGAGCGGACACCCAGATGCCAGCTCTGCTATCCCATTCTCAGTGATGTTCTTGCAACGCCACAGATCCAGGGTGCGCAGTTTTTTACACTTGGCCCCTATCATGCTGGCGATCACATCATAGTCTTCAATCTGGAAGTCAAATAATTCCCATCTTTTACATATTATGCTCAGAAATACGAACAGTTTAGAGAGCAAGTTAAAACATTCTTAATCATCCCCTGTTGTTTGCTTCCATGTAAACATACCCACATTCTCATTAATATAGATCTGCCCACTCATCTCACAGACCTGCCACTGTTTCATAAGACAGCAAGAGTAATCACTTACTTAAAAATCTATTTAACAGAACTCCAGACAGAGGACGTTAATGAATGAAATCCCAAAGCAGTCTGAAATCCTCAGTCTCTCATGAAGAATTTGAGGATTCTGAGCTGCTCCTGTATGCCTCCCAGTTTGATCTTGCTGCTGCTACTCACTGACAAGGTCTAGCTTCTTATATTTTAGATATAATTAATCAACTTTGGAAGATATATAAGATCTCCCTGATAAAGGTGTACACTTTACTAGGCTCTAAAACAGTATGTGAATATGTTGTTAGTACTAATAAGGATATTAGTTTTGGGTGAAAGTAGACATTTGGGGACTGAATATACAACACACAAAAAATTTAGATTATGTATGTTCATTACTGTCACTTATAGGAGGTATCCAATGATTTAGCTCAAGGTCACAGGATAAGCCTTTACTAACCAAGGATTAAACATTTAAGTTCATGGGCTTTATATGCTTTAATAATGTTTCTTTAAATAGGTGCTTAAATTTTAAGAGGTTCATTTGATTTTGTTATAATCAGGTATCAAAATTGTCACCAGAAGTCAAAAGGAAACAAAATAACAAACACTCAGATAATTTCCTTTTGTTTATTTGTTAATCATATTCTCCATTACTACTCGCCAGCACCACTCCAGATGCTAGGAACAACAGTGAGCCAACAAACACTGTGTTCACATTTTTAGGAAAGACATACAAATAATGAGCAAAATAAACTCAGAGAGCGGTAAGTGGCATGAAGGTAGTAAAGAGGGGGGTGTGAGAGCAATCGGAGAGTCAGGAGTTAGCTGAGGGAGGGCGAGGTGCTGCTGTGATCTCCAGGGTGAGCGCAGTGCATTCCAGGGACAGAAATGAGATCGGCGTGGGCCTCGGGAGTGCAGGACAGGACAGGCTGGGAGGGCAGAGAGTTATGCTGGGGCCAGGCCATTAGGCCATGAAGGCATTTGATTTTTATTTTAAGTGCTAAGGAAATCAATGGAGGGTTAGAAACAAATGTGATTTATATGAAAACAAACAAAAATCCCTCTTTATTCTATCTGAAAGAGAGCCTATGGTGGGTAAGAATCGGGGAGGAGGCCCAGTGAAAAAGCCTGCACTAGCTTAGAGGAGAGATGACAGGGGTTTGGGTTAAGGAAGTAACAGAGGAACTGGAGAAGTAGACAGATTTGGGGCTATATTTTGAGTCAGAACCTAAGGCTTATGGACTAGATATAGTGGTGATAGTCTCTGGTCTTTAGCAACTGCATATGGTAGAGTCATGGAGAAGCCATGAGAAACAGATTGGGGAGGATATAACTATTCACATCAGTGAGTGTACCTGAATAACACAGACCTGTAGTGCAGCCAATTTGCTTCTTTAGAAAGAAACATTCAAAACTTTCTGAAAACCATGATTCTGATTGCTATTATTTTGATAGTCAGAAATAAAATAGCAAGCTGACCTTTTGGTCAATTGACAGAAAAAAAACTGAGATAAACATAGTATTAAAGTATCAACAAAGAGTTATCTCTGTTGTTGTCCTGGTAAACTCTGGACCTGCTGTGAAGTAAGAACTATGGCAGGCATGAAATTAGGATGGTAGTAGCAATATTAGCATTATTTCTGAACTTTAATGTCAAGTCCTTAATATTTAATTTCCTGACAACAAATATCAATGGTAACAATATTTTATTAGTAATTACATACTTTAAATTAAAAGTAGCTTATTTTTCTAAAAGAGCATTTACCATAGTGTATTACATATTAATAGAAGGAAAATCCAATGCTGAATTAGTGGGCTCACAACACCGTATCCAGAGACCAGGGTGGGCCTGAGCCCAGAGTTAGACTTTAATCAGGCCTAACCACCAGAATTTAAAACTACAGGGACATGGAGACTAATATGTCATTTTAATTGGCCTCTCCAGCCTACATTGCCAAACCTTGAGGCACCTCTGAAGCCACTGCTGAGCTCTAAAAGATGTTCAATGGGATCTATTTTCTGGTCAGTGACTGTCCCTGTTGATTCCAAGTCTAGAAACCTCTCTGGAATCTTGCAACCATCCTGCTTATTCTGATCTTCCTAATAAGTGGATGCAAAACTGAAATAGTTGGGGATCCTCTAAATCTGCCTTGAAGAGGAATGGACTGCTTACAACTATACTGGGAGATGCATTTCCTGGAAATGTGAGCATACATGCACGACACACACACATAACGAAGAATTCTATAGTCCCTTGAGTGTCAATATTATTTATAAGTCACGTAATTTAGATGAAAAAGACTTAACTCATCCCATGAGCTCTTTCAATGACCCCTAAAGTACTAATTTTAAATCTGGAAGGACTGTATAGACTATCTAGTCATACAGTCCCTAGGCTTTTGGATTTCATGGACCAGTA
>NW_005363209.1:683081-694729 GCF_000412655.1 Myotis brandtii | reverse complement strand
TGGATTTCATGGACCAATAAAATAATAATAATAATAATAATAATAATAATAATAATAAAAAAATACCTGAGTTCTAACACAGAATATCCACCTTTTTATCTCACCCAGTAAGGCCAGTAAAACAAACAAAACACAAAATAAACCTATCTACTATCATCAACATTTCCAGAAATAATCTCAGAACTTAAAAAATTAATTAAGCTTTGTGAAAAACTCACTCAACTACTGACATCTGAGTATGATTGATCACTTATTTTATAAAGAAACCAGAGAAGTAGATAACTTGTCTACATCTCACTTGAGGCAGAACCAAACTCTTTTGCCACACTATACTTCTCTTCTTGCTCTCATGGCTAAATAATGTCAACATTTCAAAGATATACTCTCCACTTTAAGAAAAATGTTTGAAAGTGGGGTTCAACTGTAAATCAGAAAAGCTGTGGGTGGGGGTGGGGTGGGATGAGTCAGGAAAAAATTCACCCAAGGGAAGAAAAAGAGAATGAGCAACTGAGAATAACGAATTTTCAAATACTTACCATTACACAACTACCCAAACTGAGGTGTTGAAGCTCTGAGCAGAAGTTCAAAATGCTGAGCAGTGCTGTTTGCTGCCCCAGGGACCACATCAGAAGCAAACACAGAAAGTGAAAGAAAGTGAAACAAAGAGAAGAGGTCAATTAGACATTAAAGGCTGTCACTACTTCTCCTGAAACAGAGCTCAAAATCCAGGTTACAGACACCACAAATGCCATTTAATGAGTCCCCAGGTGCTCCCACCATTGATTGGCTGGGAGTCAAGGTAATCATTACCAGTCTCCAAGTAAGTTGTCACTTTGCATGTGGTTTTGCATGCCCTAAAGATACCTATATTCCCCATGACCTCTCATTTTATTTCCCAAACGTAAGCAATTTGAAAATCTGGTTAAGGCTGAACAACAAGACAAGCTAAACAACCTCCCCCTCCAAAAACAAACAAATAAAAAAAAACCCACAGTGGGCTGGTGACACTCTGAGGAACAGTGGCAGCTCTGACATTCACCGATCAGCAGCAGCCTGATGGAACTGCCAATAGAGTTGCCCGAAATCAGGATTGAGCTGGTGACTTTAATGTCAAAGGATTCTCTCCGCTGACAAGGATCCCAACAACCATTGAACACCTGTCACTAGCAACATGCTGACTGAAACATATATAACGTGCACTTTCTAGTTATGTTCCTGCCATTTCAGCCCATCTATCCTGGGCAATGCAATGAAACGCTCGCATCACTCAAGAAAGCCAAAGAAATGCTAGGCTGTGACATAATCCTGATAACTAAAATATTTCTAAAGTCATAACTTCATTTGATGACATGTCTGCCATGAAAACTTGTAAAAAAATGCAGAACATTCAAATTTCTAATTTTTATATTCTAAATGAAGAAAAAGGCTACTCCAACTTTGTGGCAAAATTTCTTTCTACATATTTGAACTAAAACATATCTAAGAAAGTTAAGATACTATAAAACCTATGTTTAATCTGTTGCAAGTGTCCAGAATCTGAACAATATTAGTTAGGGAGAGGTTGACAAATATGTCAATGACAATACAAAACATCTGTTCAAACCCAGATAAGATTCTCAATAAGAAAATAAAGTAATGAAATATTTCACATAAAATAAACGTAAGGCAAAAATAAAATAATCCTTGTTATAATCGGCCCTAGAGAGATACTAGACTTAAGACTGGTTCACTATTGGGTGTTTCTTTAAATTTAAGAAAAAAGTTTATATTGATTTCATGCTTAAGTTTTAATACAACTTATAACATAAAAGGCAATCCCATGTAGCTCTCAGAATGTTGACATTAGAAGAGATATATGAAGATAAGTTAATTTTCAGATTCTCCATAATACTTAGCTATTTTAACTTATTAACAGATGGGGAAATGACATGGTTTGTTTTTATTAAAGTATCAGATCCTTACAACAAGATGCTTTGTAAGATTTTCCCATGAGCAAGATCCAGAATATATCAGAGAATTTTTAGAGAGGATTCCATATATTCTTGTAAGAAATTTTAAATTCACACACACACATACACACACACACACACACACACACTTTATCATAGAATTTGTTTGGTAATGTAGTTTTAAATTACTTACTACAAATAATTTCAAATATACAGACAAGTATAGAGTCCATAAAACAAACATCTGTTTTGCCTTCTTGGCTTATCTTTCTCTATTTGTGTATCTCTCCATCCATTCGTATACTTCCTCAGAGGTAACCTTTATCAGGATTCATTGTTTAAAAACATGCCAAAGATTATATTTTATTATACAGTATGTGTCCATAAATAGCATATAATATTGTTCTCCATGGTTTTTATACAAATGGTATTTTATTATGCATGTACTTCTGCATCTTCCTTAACAGTGTTTGTGAGGGATTTGTCCATGTTGATACTTACAGCTTTAGTTCTGACTTTTTAATTGTCTACTATTCCATTATGCAAATATACTACAGCATAGCCCTAGCTGGTTTGACTCAGTGGATAGAGCATCGGCCTGTGGACTGAAGGATCCCAGGTTCGATTCCATCAAGGGATCAAGGGCACATGCCTGGGCTGTGGGCTCAATCCCCAGTAGGGGGCGTGCAGAAGGCAGCCAATCAATGATTCTCTCTCATCACTGATGTTTCTATCTCTCTCTCCATCTCCCTTCCTCTCTGAAATCAATAAAAATATATTAAATATATATATATAAAAACAGCATACACTTTCACTCAAGGAATAGTTTGCTTACAAGTTCTACCATAACAAAGAATGTTAGAATAAACATTCTTATAGTGCTTCCTGTGCATTTATAGAAGAGTATTTCACTAGAGCACATACTAGAGAAGAATTTCCAGGGGTTTATGTATGGCCGACGTTATTAGATTTTCCAAAATAGCACTCCGAAGTGATTGTATTAATTGACACTCCACCAGCTGTGTAAGAGTGTGGGGTCCCCACATTTCTGCCAACATATAGTCTTCTCATTCTTTTTTATTATCTGTCTGATGAGTATGGAATGGTATAATTTGCATTAGTGTAATTCCTAGTGAGTTTGAAAATCTTTTCATGTTTATGCGCCAGTCATATTTCCTCTTCTGTAAACTGCGTAATCATATTTTTTTATCGTCTAAAGTTTTATGTATGTCTCCTTTTCCCCCAATGTGTGTGTGTGTGTGTGTGTGTGTGTGTGTGTGAGGTACAGCAGCTTCCTGTTCTTAGAGGTGGTACTTCATAACCCTTCTGTCCCAGGCAGATCCCTTGCAGTGGTTCTCAATTTTCTGGCCCTTTAAATACAGTTCCTCATGTTGTGACCCAACCATAAAATTATTTTCGTTGCTACTTCATAACTGTAATGTTGCTACTGTTATGAATCGTAATGTAAATATCTGATATGCAGGATGGTCTTAGACGACCCCTGTGAAAGGGTCGTTCAACCGCCAAAGGGGTCGCGACCCACAGGTTGAGAACCGCTGCATTAGGTTGTTTCTTCCTTCTTGACTTGTAGGAATTTTTTTTTTATGCTGAATACCAATCTTTGTCAGTTACATGCATTACAAATATCTTCCCTAAATCTAAGACTTGTCTTTTTGCTTTGTTTATAGAATCTTCTGAGACATGAAATTTTAAATTTTAATAGTCACATCTATCTTTACATGTGTATTCTGCTGTCTTTTCAAAAAAGTCCCTCTTTGCCCACAGAAGGATATTCTTCTATTATTATTTTTGAATGACAACTTTAAAATTTTTCTTCTTTGCACTTAGGTTTTAACCCAACTGAAATTGATTTTTGTACATGGTAAGGTACCAAATTTCATGGTTTTCTCCTTAGGAATAACCTCTTGTCCCAGTTCAATTTACTGAAGAGTCTATCTTATTCACTGATTTGTGATGCTTTCTGTCATATATCAAGTTCCCTTGTATGTGTGAGTCTACTTCTGGGTCATTGTGTTTCACTGGTCTACTTGCCTTTTCCGACGCTAACACTTCAGTCTTAATTATTATACACGCAGGCAGGAGAAGGGAGGCCCACGAAGAGAGAAACAGAGGCCTCTGGCCAACAGCTCTAAGAGGAACTCTGCCAACAGCCACATGTAGTAAGTCTATAAATCTAGTAAGGAGAATACCCTTTCTTCATTCTGTAAAACACTAAAGAGCCTTTTGCTCTTTCATATTTTAGAATCATCTTAAAATATTTTAGTTTACCTTTTAAAAAATATGAAAGATTCATTTTTCTTTCTTCCCCCATGATCATTATTTAATTTACTGGCACTTTATCAATTTCTGTGTCATTATCATTTATTATATCTGACACCCTCTTCCTGAAATGTTCTTGTTGAAAACTATTTTTAATAGTTCTTTTAGTAAGCATCCATGAGTGGTAAAATCTTAACAACAAACATATACTGAGTAGTTATTAACATGTCAGCATTGCTGTAAATTCTTTTTCTTAAAATATTCTTTAAATTGTTGACAGTATTACAGATATCTCCCATTTCCCCCTACCCCCTACCCCCCACCCCCAGGGCTTCATCACCCTAATGTCGGTGTCCATGGGCAGTGCATATAAATATATTTGGTTTATCTCTCCTTGTCCCCCCACCCCTACATCAAGGTATGCCTCCCTGCCTCAGGTCTTATTTTGCTAGTCAATTCATTTTGTTCATTAGATTCCACAAATAAGTGAGATTATGTGATATTTGTCTTTCTCTGATTGGTGCTATAAATTCCTTATATAAATTAATCCTCACAACACCCTGTTCATTTAATAAATATTTATTGAATGCCTACTATGTGTTAAGTACTGTTCTGGCACTTGGGATATATCAGTCTACATGGCAGAAAATAACCTATAAGGTACACATCATTATTCCTATTTATAGATAAGGAATCTGAATCACAGAAAGTTAAATAATATATTGAGCCTTTAAATATCTCCTCAATCTTGAATGAGTTTAGCCAGGCGTAACATGGATTCCAGTTATCTTCTTTTATCATTTTGAAAGTTTTGCTCCATTACCTATCAGCCTCCATTATTTTGATAAGAAGTCTACTGTCAGTCTAATTATCTTCCTCTGTAAGTAATGTCTTTTCTCTCTGATAGCTCTTGTCCCTTTCTCATTTATATTCTGCAATTCCATCACATGTCTAGGTAAAAATTTATTTTAATTTATCCTGTTTGGTATCCCAAGTGAACATTTATTTAAAGACTTACATCTTTTTTTCATGAACAATCAAGATTCTTAACAATTCTCTCCTCAAATATGGCTTCTCCATCATTTTTTCCATTTTTTTCTTCTGGAACTCTAATTAAATGAATTTTGGAGTCTCCCAAGTACCAGTGCCTATAGTGGTGTTAAAAATATGTCCACAAATTGTTCTATACTTCTTCCTCCCAGAGGTGAAACGTAATTCTTCCCCCTTTGTGGATGGGGATGGACTTAGTGACATACTTCTAACAAACAAAACATAGAAGTGACAGGTTACTATGATGGCTAATATTACGTATCAATCTGATTAGGCCACAGGGTTCCCAGATATTTGGTCCAACACTATTCTGGCTGTTTCTGTGAGGGTGTTTTTGGGTGAGATTAATGTTTAATCAGTATACCAAGGAAAGCAGAGTATTCTCTAATGTTGGTGGACCTCATCCAATCTGTCAAAGATCTGAATAGAACAAAAGGCTGACACTCCCCCAGGTAACGGAGAATTCTCCCTTTAAATTGGGACATCGGCTTACTCCTGATTTCAGACTCAAACTGAAACATCAGAGCTTCCTGGGTCTCAGTCTGTAGGCCTTACACTGGAGCTACATCATTGTCTCCCCTGACAATGAGTCTCTGGCTTCCCAACTCACTGTGTAGGACATGGGACTGGCCAGCCTCCGTAACCACATGAGCCAATTCCTTACAATCAAGATACACACATACACTCCCTCTCATTCCTGTATTCCTGGAAAACTCTAACTAATAGTTATAAGAGGGCTGTGGCTCCCTCCCCCATTGCTCATTTAGGAAAAGCCAGCTGTCATGCCAGGAGAACACGCAGGCAGGAGAAGGGAGGCCCACGAAGAGAGAAACAGAGGCCTCTGGCCAACAGCTCTAAGAGGAACTCTGCCAACAGCCACATGTGTGAGCTTAGAAGCTGATCCTCCAGGTGCAGCCAAGCCCTGAGATGACTGCAGCCTTGGCAAAAATGGCTGCAACCCTGTTGGGAAGCCTGAGCCAAAACTGCCCAGGCAAACACTCCCAGACTCCTGACCTACAGAAATTGTGTGCCATCGTGAACATGGGGTGTTTTTTTAAACCACTAAGTTTGGGGGCAACTGACAGACAGCAATAGATAAAAAAATAAGATATAAACTACTTACAGCAGTAACTGATATTCAAGGCTTTTATAAATTTAAGTGCATTCCTCAGACTTCTCTTCCAACTTAACAGTTTTTTGTATCTAATTTAGAATTTATCAACTTACTTTTTATTATAATGACTACCATTTATTTTCTAGATTTCTAATCATTCTTTTTCACAACTACTTATGTTGCTGTTTTAGTCTATTTATAGTCCATAATTTCTTATGTTTATTTTAAAAAATATTTTTCCTTGTTCTGTTTAAAAATATGTTTTCATTTACTTCTTTGAACTCCAACCCCTTTCAGTCTTTATTCTTCCCTGTCTAGGGGCCTCGCAGATTGCCCCACTCAGAATCAGGACTTATAATATGACAGTTTATGTCTTTTGGAGGAAAGCCCAGGTGCTTTTCATCAACAGGCAGGGTGGTTTGCATTTTTACTTACTTAATTTATAGATATGCATTCTGCCAAATAAACTGTCACAGAAAGAAGAAAATACAAGGGCAGTGTTGATAGCCAACAGAAGTAAACATCAACTACTTTTGTTGTCTTCTGGTTCATGAAGATGAAGGCAGCAGGGTCCTTGAAACTGTTGTCCCAGCCAGTAAACAGCTGCTAAACCACATTTAGGGATTACTGTCATATACTAGTCCCCCACAATACCTGTAATCAGTTTTTTCACTTCTTCAGATTCTTTCAATTTATGCTCTATCATTCTTGAAGTGAGGCAATCAAAACTGGATGCAGGTGTTCCATTTATAACTCTAACTTTTAAAAAAACACTCTTGGTTTTCTTGTCTGCTGCTAAGCAACAGAATGACATTCTTACTGAGTTACCTGTCATGCCCCATCTCACCCCCACCCCAGATTTTTTTTTCCAAACAAAGAAAAGTTAAACAGGCTCCAACGTCTAACACTAATCCCCACTGGTTTAGTAAAAGCACAGGACTTTGCTTAAAGACACTTTTTAGGCAGTATGTTAAAAAGTTATTCTTATGCCATCCTTTACAAGTTGTAACAGTTTGCTAGGGCTGATAGAACAGAGAACCACAGCTAGGTAGCTTAAGCAACATTAATTTTTTCATAATTCTGAAGGCTAGAAGTCTGAGATCAAGGTGTCAGTAGGGTTAGCTTCTTCTAAGGCCTCACTTCTTGCCTTGAAACTGACCATCTTCCAGTGTCTTTACGTGGTCTTCCCTGTATGGTATCTGTGTCCTGATCTCCTCTTCTTATAAAGACACCAGTCATATTGAATTAGAGCTTACACTATTGACCTCACTTAACCTTAATTACCTCTTTAAAGACCCTATCTTCAATACATTATGAGATATTAGGAGTTAAAACTTCAATCCTATCTAATAATAGACAAACATGGTAATTGACCGTACCTTCGCTATGCCTCCCATTGGCTAATCAGCAAGATATGCAAATTAACCGCCAACAAATATGGCGGTTAATTTGCATACATAGGCGCGAAGCAGCGGAGCGAAGACTGAAGGCGGCTCCGGCCGGAGCAGCGAAGGCTTGAAGGCGGTTCCGGTCGGAGCAGCAAAGGCTTGAAGGCGGCTCCGGCCGAAGCAGTGAAGACTGAAGGCGGCTCTGGCCGGAGCAGCGAAGATTGAAGGTGGCTCCGGCTGGAGCGAAGGCCTGGGTCCTGGGTGCCAGAGGAAAACCGGTGCCAGCAGCCAGGGGAAGGGAAGGCCTATTGCACGAATCTTTTCGTGCAACAGGCCTCTAGTATATGAATATTAGGGTAACACAATTCAGCCCATAACACAGTATTTAAGAGTACGTACGTTGCAGACATATGCCCCCATACGGGTAAAGGACAATTATATCTTCTACTTATTTCCAAGTGGTTCAGGAAAAAAAAAAATGAACATAGTAGGGGAACCTACTTTTTATGCAACTTTTTGCATGAAACTTTTTTTTTACTTTTTAAGCCAATTATTTCAAAATAAAAGCTTTTCCTTTTAAGTACATAAAAGTCTTAATTGATGAGTTAAATTTTTACAGCACTCCTCTCATGAAAATACACCATCATGCATGACTAAAGAAGTACTTGCAATCAATGTTTATCATACATAAGAATCTTGTGACTACAGATGTAAAGGACCAAAGGAATTGAAACAAAGTCCTTCCAATCATTATACATCTAACGCTACTATAATTACTCCCTTGTCACATAGAAGAAACTAAGTACAAAAGTTTTTTTCTTCTCTGTTCTAAGTTCCCATCTTTTGCCTAAAGTGTTGCCTATGCAACCCTAAAAGATCCCCAAATTCAGTCAAAAGGAAACTACCCTATTTACCAACCCATTTCACTAATTATTCTGGGATCACACAGTAAACAAGGCCTAAATCTCAGCTCTAGGGTCATTTCTTCTAAAATGTTTTCCCAACATAGACCATTCTCAAACCAAGTACAAACCTGTGACATTGTTAACATGCATTGGGCTTCTTATAAAGACAGTCCACTCATCTCTCTTTAACGTACTAGTACCTTGTTCTTTACTAGGCATGTATTTACTGCTCTGCATCTACCTAAATTCTACAAATGAATACCACTAACTCTGCAAATAACTTACCTAGCGATGACATTTTGTTTTGTTTGATATTATAATAAGACAATTGTTATTTCTCTGATAAAAGTGATTTTTCAGATATCTTAAACACATAAAGAAAAAGATCTCATGAAGTAAATTAACAAAACTATAGTGAACTACATTTCACTACCTTTTAAGATTAAAAATTCTGAACAAATACAGTTTACATATTTTCTTACAAGTTTTTCAAGTTGCTGATCCACCCACCCATCTGCTTAGTAAATGTGGTTATTCTGTAGAAAGACAAACTTATCTTATAACTTATCTAATAATGAAAAAAACACGTTTGCTAAATATCTACTACTATACACTATCGTGAATAACAGACACTGTTCTATGTACTAGCTGTAAAGAAGTAAACAGTCAAACATGATCCCTCCCATTATGAAGTTTACAATTTAGGAATGAACATTTCTTTTACCAGAAACAAATCCTAAGAGTGAAAGAGATAATGAAGCCTAAATTTCTCTTAGCACATGACAGAAAACATATTCCTATTTAGGAAGATCTATAAGAATACTTTGTGGAGGTGAGGATAATTGTGTAAAAATGTACTGACTAAATTCTATACTATCATTTTTGCATTTACACAAATCCATTTAATGTATAAAGTGGTTTGTTTTTTTACATGTTTGACCTAATTTGGTCTTCTCAATAGCCTATGTGAAAGGGCAAGGTGTGGTGTTTTTATTTTAATAGACAAAAATTTTTTAACTTAGTATAACCCAAGCACATAAATCTTGGAAAGCCAAGATGAGGTGCATGGGTAGACACTCAACCACTGAGCCACGTTGGCCGGGCTGGGGAGAAAACTCTTAATGATCTAGGCCACACCATAAAATGTTGGACCAAAAGTTGGTGACAATGACACCTGGGACTTGTTTTAAGGTTGCTCTTATTTTAATAAAGCACTGGGATACATCCCCAGTTCCTGACAAGGTTACACACGAGGCTCAGTAGTCAACGCAGCAGCCATGTTGGTGAAATCTATCTAGAGAGAAGCCCAGTCCCCTGCGCCCAGTGCCCTTTTCACCAAAGGAGCCACATCAGCATGCCAGGTCTTACCTACCAGCATATAAGGCAATTCGCACCCTGCTACTACATGTTCACTCATATCGGGTAATCACACTTGCAAATGCCAGCCATGCCTAACCACTTCAGAACATACCACCCAGACATCAACAATACATTATTTTACAGACCAATCAAAACATGGACTAACATTATCTTTACCCTGGCATCCAGGGTCAACAGTTTTCTCATTTTACACATAAAGAATCTAGGAATGTCAGAGACAATGTGACTTAATCTAGATCATTAAGCTTGTTACTGGCAGGGTCATCACTAGAATCAGTCTTCTTTCCACCATACCAGGTTAAACTCTAGCTAAACATTTTGCCCCAAATCAGGAATGCTGCATTACAAAGAAGCTCTTATACTCACACACTTTCAGGCTTTCATGGATTAGGAAAAAAAGCTATGCCTAGAAAAAGGTATCTAATTTGATTTGCCAAATAAAAAAAATAAAAGAGTTATACACCATGTGGTTTTATAGGTAAATTTTATCTAACAGATAATTCCCATTTATTCAAGTTATTAGAGATCAGATAAAAATATGGGTGTTTCCCAAATCATTTTGCTATGCTGTCACAATCCTAGCCCCATACCTAATAAGAGAGCATGGAAAGGAAAACCACAGTTCAATCTCCTTTCAGGAAGCAGATGAAAAGTATTTATAAGTGTAAACCCTTAAAGAATATTTACTATGGCCTTGGCTGGTGTGCCTCAGTTGGGCATCGTCCCATGCACTAAAAGGCTGCTGATTCGATTCCCAGTCAGGGTACACACCTGGATTGCCGACTCAATCCACGGTAAGAGGCGTGAGGAGGCAGTCTATCAATGTTTCATCTCATATTGATGTCTCTCTTTTCTCCCTTCCCCTCTCTCTAAAAATCAATAAACTATTCTTTTTAAAAAAAGGAATATTCACTATGAATCAGACACTGTTATAGATAATTTATGTGTATTAAATAATCCTCACAACAAATCTTTGAGATGCATACTATTATTATCTCCATTTTATAGAAGGGAAAGCTGAAGTACAGGGGATCAAGTAATATCCAAAAGGGAACATGATTAGTAAGTGATAAAACTAGAATCTATATCCAAATAGTTTGGCTCCAAAATGTTGGGAAATTAACCTAGCTAAGTATTATATTAAAAATATGTAGGGATTACTCCAGGAAAGCAAGGATTATTCAACACAAACCATTATATTTATAATAATAAAAGCGTAATATGCTAATTAGACCAGACGTCCTTCTGGGACGAAGCTGGGGCTGCAGTTGCCATGGCTGCGAGGGAGGGATCCAGGCAGCTGGCAGTGGCTGCAAGGGAGGGATTCAGACAGTCGCGGCTGCGAAGGCCTACTCTAGCACAAATTTTGTGCATCAGGCCTCTAGTTAATAATAAAAGAAGAAAAAAGATAAGTGTATTAACAGAAGCTTTAAAAATTTAAAAGATACATTTCTTATAAAATATTCTTAAATAAGCCCTAGCTGGTTTGGCTCAGTGGATAGAGAGTTGGCCTGTGAACTGAAGGGTCCCAGGTTCGATTCTGGTCAGGGGCATATGCCCAGGTTGTGGGTTTGATCCCCAG
>NW_005363209.1:673313-683056 GCF_000412655.1 Myotis brandtii | reverse complement strand
CAGCCAATTGATGATTCTCTCTCATCATTGATGTTTCTATCTCTCTCTCCCTCTCCCTTCCTCTCTGAAATCAATATATAATTTTAAAAAATATTCTTAAACAAGAACAATAAAGACTACTTATCCGCAAATACCATCAAACAACAAATGAAATTAGTAAGCTGCATGAGGAGTTGTCTGTTTAGTTCACTATTGAAGTCCCAGTGCCTAGTAGCCTGGCACATAATATATACTAAGTACCTTTTGGATAAATACAAAAAACAGAAAACATTGCAGACATCCCATTATATTGGAAATAAGACCGGTATACTTGTGTGTCTCTATTATTCCACATTACCTACGAAGTTCTATCTAATGTAGTAACACTTTAAATATTGGAAAAGAAAGTATATTGATTTCCAGATTATATAACTGCATGATTAGAAAATACAAAATACATAAGTAAAAAGTTATAACAATTATAAGTATTTAGTAAGGTGAGCAGATACAAGATAAATACACAAAAAACTAATTTTCCTTCATACTAACAATAATAAGTTAAAATTAAGTAGAAGAGAAATAAGTTTCTGAGACTCTGAAATGCAAGAAATAAATTTAACCAGAAAGATATAAAATTTAGGTGAAGAAAACTATAATATGCTCTTGGTCGTAAAACAAGACCTACACGAACAGATAAAAAGCCTTACTAAAGAGCAAAATGGAATCTAATGAATGTACTTTTAATAAAATTCTTGATGAGAGATATATCTGGAAGAATAATATATAAGGATTTATGAAAAAAACAACATTCAAAAAAACTAGAGAGGAGATTTCCCCTACTACATGGCAAAACATACTAAAAAACTGCCATGATGATATATCACTACTACTACTGTTATTAGCAGCTAATACTGAGTTTCCTATGTTCTAGGCACTCTGTAAGCACTTTACATGTAATGTAATTCTCACAATGACGATATGAGATCTGTATTCTTTATTATCTACATTTTAGAAAAACTGAAATATTAAGAGACTGAATACTTTGATCAAGGTAAATAAACATTTACTGAATGGCCAATCTTTACAAGTCTATTCTAGATGCTAGAAAGATGGCCATTAGAAAAATAGATAAAAGCTCTTACCTTTGTGAAACTCACCTCCTAGTGTAAGGAGACAGAAAATAGCAAGAAAACAAATAATTTCAGAGTAATAAAGGTGCAGGAAAGAAAAAAAAACTGGGCGACACAAAAGAGACAACCTAGATGGGGGAGTGGGGGAGGGGCCTACCTTTTATCAATGTCTAAGAAGCCAACTCTGAAAAGAACAATTTAAGTTGAACATCAAGCTAAGAAGAGGGCAGCCATGTAATAAGCTTGAAGAATATTACAGACAGGCAGAAGAGGAAAAGCCATGAGTTGGCACCAGATCAGAATGTCAAGGTATAGAAAGAAGGCCAGCAAGACTGAAGTAGAGGGCACAAGCATAGAACAATTACAGCGTGTCGACTGCAGGGACACCCTGGCAATACCTCTTACAGGACTCTATCCCACAGCAATAATAGCTTGTACACATAAAATTTTGTGATAGTTTGTAAAAACAAATGACTGGGAAAACCTAAATGTTGATCATTTGGGGAACAGTTGAATAGAAGATTGCATAACATATACCACACAGTTAATGAAAACAGTCAGCTGGTATATGCAATGGCCTGGAAAGATGTCACAGATATATTATTTGGAAAAAGCCAGATCAATATGTATGACATAATTCCATTTTTCTTTAATGAGACTCATGAGCTATGGCATCAGGAATTTTAATTCTAAGTCTGGTCCTGGAAAAATTCCACTTTGTTTCCTCCTGCTCCAAGCAAATGTTCTCCTGCATACCATGCTCCCACTCCTTTCTCTAATTCATTCCCTGCCAGCATTTCAGCTCACCTCAGCCCATTGCTTGTTTCTTTACCTGGAAACATGAACAGCATTACAAAAATTTTAAGAGCAAAGAGAACAACATTTTCTTATAACTAAAAAATTAACACAAAAGATGCTAAATAGTTTTGAAATGACTGAATCAGTTTAATGATTTTTGAATAGCCAGGTGGCATCATAAACTTAATCTATTTAAAAACCAGAAATCACATTATTATGAGTAACTAAATATTCAGTTGCCTGTGACACTAGCAAAGATGTAAATGAGTTATTCTTACCTCTACTTTTGTTCGATAGAGAACAAGTCGTTTAAGGCCACATAATTTGGCAATATGGTTGAAAGCTTGAGGTGGTAGCTTATCACAGGATGAGAGATTTAACTCCTGTAGATGTGGACACATCTCAGAAATAATCTCCAAGCAAGTTTCATTTAAGAAGTGGCTGCAAGATAATTCAAGGCGCACCAATTCGGATCCACAAACCTTCAGAAACCTGTAAAAATAATGTTCTCTGTGAATTTCATAAAACTAAAAGTATTTCTGCAAGTATTTGGAATTATATCAACTCTAAGCAGACACCTTCAGAAGAATGGATTTCCATGAGGAAAAATGTAAAACTTGTTTCACTCAAATCCTCACTTACTACATACTAAAATAGGCATGGTTAGGCTAAAATAAAGCAACCTGAGAAGATAAAATGGACTCATATCACAAAAAACTTCAACTAATGCTAAGTGAAAAATTAAGAAAGCAGAGTATGCGTTTCTCCAACGTACATGAAATTCACATCTAAGTTAGTAGAGCCAAAAAACAAAACATAACAAAACTCTAAACTCGTGGAAGATATTTCCCCCCACACAGCACCCATTCAACACTGGATAACTTATTTTGCACGTAGTACGTACAGTGACAGTTTTAATTAAATGACCTCAAAACAAATCAGACTAGTCTACTCTTACTGGGTTGGCTTAACTGTACTGCTGTGATATGTTCCTTGTAACTGTTACTATTTAGCAGTTGGACTGACACTGAAATTACTACAAGATATTCAATTGCAGCTTCACATAAAATACACAGAAACAATTCAACCTGGAGGACCCAAAGTTCCTTCTCAGAATAAAAATAACAATCTTTATCTTAGTTACATTATAGATAGGGGAAAACAGTCCTGACCATAATCATCATCTGAAAATAATCTAAAAGTAAATGTGAGTCTAGGAGTATTTGAATCCATGAAACTATCAGCTAAGCAAATTGAATCCTTAAACAGTGCACCAATCATCCCTATCCAGATCTCTCGACATCCTCTTGCCTAGTCAGTGTCACATTAGTTACATACTATTCATTTATTTATGCCAATCTCTTTCCTAAATGATTTAATGATTAAAACACATACAAAATAAAACTGACTAAATCAATCACTTAAGTAAGTAAAGGAAGTAACACTGGACTTCTAAATGAAAAGTTGGATTTTTTGTTTCCCCTACTTCCTAGCATGTAACCTTGGAAAATGCACTTACCCAGCATTTCCTCGCCTGGAAAAGGCAGACTAGAATTATCTAATAGCACTCACCACACTATCTCATGGTTTTGAACATCAAATAATATGTGAAAGCAGTTTGGAAAGGTCAAAGCACCCACAAACACTAAAATAAAAGTTAAATCTTGGACAACTCATATTCAAACAATAAAAATAGTTGCTATAAATTTATTTGATCAGAACTGTTAAATGAATCTTCCAATTATGAAAATTCACTTGAAGAATTTAAGTTCCCTCTATGCTTGGATAGACAAAGTTCTACGAATTCAGGGTATTTTTCCCTCAATAGGGTCAAATTACTCCCAAGGAATATGACAAAATTAGCATTTTTACCTTTTTTGAGTATACTTAGTTTTGGGTAGTTCTTCATCCTATCTAATAAAGAGGGAATATGCTAATTGACCCTCACGCCATCGCAGAGATGGCAGCACCCACAGCCAAAAAGGAGGGAATATGCTAATTGACTGCCACGCCCTCAAAGATGGCGGCATGACAGCCAATAAGGAGGGAATATGCTAATTGACTCCCATGCCCTCATAGATGTCGGCGCCCACAGCCACAAGATGGCGGCACCCAGTCCCCTCAGCCCCGCCGGGGCAGCAGGCACACGACAAGGCCAGGCCGGCCTCATGTACCTGCCTCCGGGTACCTCAGTCCCCTCAGTCTCCCAGCCACCCAGGGCCGGCCTGAGGCACAGGCAAGCCTTGGATGGCGTTTGCCCAGCTGCCCAGAGCCGCCCGAGGGCCCAGGGCACTGCCGGCAGTGGCAGCAGCAGAGGTGTGATGAGGGCGTCGCCTTCCCCTGATCACCAGGTCACCTTCCACCCCTGAGGGCTCCCGAACTGTGAGGGGGGGGCAGGCCGGGCTGAGGGACCCCCCTCCAGTGCATGAATTTCATGCACTGGGCCTCCAGTTATTTATAAACTAGCAATCTAGAAATAAATGGACAAAGTTTCAGAGAATTAATGATATCCTATTTTGATTTGATACTTCTGAAATTAACTGCAGCTCACAGAAGTTAAATGAGTATATTAACTCTCTTAAAATTAAAATGTTTAAACATCTTATCTCTTAAAGGTCTTCATTATTTAGAGAACAAAGCACTTTGTTCTAGAATTCTTTTTCATATTGGACTTGGGATACTTTAACATCCCTTTTCTCCTTGCTCTCATTATTGAACTTTTCCCCCTAAAGAATTTACAGTGACATCAAGCCAATCACCAGGCCAACTTTAAAGAGACTAGAAAACTTGCCAAACTGATTTAATGAATGACAGGATTTGAAAGCACAATAATAGCCATGCCTATACTGCCTTTATGTCTCTCTTTTCCTTTAGTGCATATTTTTACTCTGAGCAGATTATTTGGTCAACATCCCCAGTCTCTCTTCCTAAATTTACAAGATCTACATTACCTACTTTTTCATAACATGTCCATTCCAAGAAGGTAGAAGTAGCAGCAGACCCAATTAATTAATGCTGCTCATGTACATCTTATTTTAATGCATAATTACATAATGTTTTTGTCTTGATCCTCTATTTATTCATCTCAATTGTGATATTGGTCACCTAAACAGAGAACTACAGCTTCCTTAATTCCTACAGCCTATTCATTCCAGGTTATGAATTCTCACAAAGTATTTCTTGATTTAAAGGTATTATGAGAAGACCTAGGTTCAGATAAACAATCCCAAACTAGGTCTCCTGCTATAAGAAAAGGAGTCTCTGGAGAGAGAAATAAATTGCTTATCCTTATGAGGTGAATTAATTTGTCCAGAGTAATGTAAACACCTAAGAAGTAATTTACTAAATTGTAACTTGCATCCTAAAATAATTAACATCACATGAATGAATGATTTAATCTGAGTTTACTCATCACAAAATAAAAGGCACTAATCCCCACAATCCTCCTGATATAGAAAGGTAAGGGGAGAATTAGATACAAATATCCATCACCCCTGATTCCTACTCTTATGCTTTGTTAGCTGACCCTTATGGAGTTTTACAAAATAGCACATTTAAGATCATTTGTAATCTCAAATAACTTGGAACATTATTTATTACATCTGGTCCAAAATAAAGCCATTAAAAACAAGACTTCCTGCCTAACTGTGTATGGTATTATCTGGTAATAGTAGAAGAAAGTCAATAAATAATCCCTAATCTCTAGATATTGACAATCAAAAAGAGACAACTGTTTGAAGTACAGGCAAGCAATTGAATAAAATAATATGTAAATAGGCAGTAAGTTCTTTATCCCATAAAACTGTAGCTCTGTGTCAAACATCTAATAAAGTACTTGAATCTAGAAAGTATTCAAGAATGTTTCTGAGGGAAATAAGTGGAGGGTTAGGGTAAAAATCTCTGCCTAACTGAGGTGGAGATCAAGGTGATCAGTTTGGGTAACTATCTGAAGAAAAATAGTACCTAGGCTTTTGAACATCAGAATGATATGATTAAGGAATAGCCAAGACTTTAGGGAACTGTATTATAAAAGAAAAGTAGAATTATAATATATGTGATTTTTATGAATAATAATATGCATAAGCAGTACTTGAAATTGCAAATCATAAATCTGTAGCTAGAACAGGATTTTAATAACTGATTAAAAGTTTTAAATTCTTGTTATTCCAATTTAACCTATTTCCCTGCTATTTTGAATAATATGAATTCCTAAAAAATTCTTTAAAATCCAGTTAAACAGTTCCAACTTGTGGGGATTAGGTTTTTAGGCAACAAAAAATAAACTGTATCAAACTTTTTCCAAAGACTTGCTAAAATAGCAGCTCATCATCATTGGTCTCTAGTCTAAAAATGTACTTTTGTCTTTAAAGTATTATAAATAAGTCTTCTTCACAGTAATGAGCACAAATAGGCCATACTTATTCATACGTTATTCATTAATAATCAAGCCATGAATATTTATTGTTTATTCTGGGAATGCTGCCTACAAGCCATAATGACTATCAATTCAGCAGTCAAGTCATGGGGGCCAACAGCAATCAGGAGGCAAAACTCCAGCATCTTCCGCACCCCCAAAAAGATTTCCTCCCTGTTATTTAAACATTTTCTTTTCTTAATGGGAACAATGACTATGCTTAAAGGAATGCCATCAAGATTTATGGTTTTACTGGCTGAAAACTACAGTAAAATATGGAAAACTTAAATTTATGTATGTGTACTTTTGTGATTATTCAAACAGCCCACAGCAACTAACATGGATGGATTGAAAATGAAACAGAAATTGCTGGTGAGAAAGTAGATTGGAGCTTTAACCTTGTAAAAGAAGATCTTTAGTCATTATGAGTCTAAAATTTTAAAAATAGCATTCCTAAGTTTTCTTCTCACAACTTATGTTTCTGCTCATGCATCAGAATGAGTTACATTCAGAGAGTTTTTAAAAACTGATTTAATATTACCTTTACCTTTTACTCATTATAACATTTTTATAGGCAACATTTTGCCAAAGAAGCTGGAGTTTAGCCATTCACTACCAATGTTTCCTTTAATGTCTATTTAAAATACCAGAAAGGTCCTTATAATGTAAAATAATGCTTACTGACACCAACTGTTCTATCTGCTCTCAGTTTGTCTTGGTTTATAATCCATAGTGTATGCTCTAAATACCCATAATCATCATTAGCTTCAGTTCTTCTTGATCCTATTAGCAGAGAGGAAAATTTGTGAATGAAGTGTGTGTTTGGGCAAGGGTGAGTAGAAAGGACTAAAGAATGTTCCACTAAATACTTGTCATTGTCTAGCAACTTAAAAAAATTTACTGAAACCACACTGCTAAAAGAAATGCTTTATTTTTCTACTACAGATATTTCCTCCTAATGAAAATGAATTTGGTGTACACAGCATGTTATAAAGTCTTTAGAATCTCTGACCCACAATACCATAATATTTTATCAAAGAACCCCTTCCCCTGGCTCCATTTTTGGCAGAAAAGACAGGCAGTCAGTACATCCATGGTTTCAACATGTGTTAATAAGCTATTAAATGCTTGTGTAAATTTTTCACTTCATTGCATAAACTATCAATATTAGCATTTTGAACACACTTTTAGTATTTAAAACATTATTACTGTATGTGAATATAATGGTATCAAATATTTATTTTATTTTATGGAACTTCATGCTTATTTTTATAATATAAGTCAAGGGGAAATAAGGCTCAATATATAAATTTCTAATTCATAAACCACTGTTCAAGAATGTGGCCACTAGGGATGTGTGTCGGGAGAACTGAAGTTCATTTTTAACTTCGAAAAACAGGGTAGGAGAGTATTCATTAATAAAAAATAATGGGTAGTTTTCCCAAAGTTTCTACTTGTTCATTATTTAGCTTAATGAAATGATGGGATTAGATTGTAGCACACTGTGAGAATAACCATCATCAAGGTTAAGAGAAAAACATCTATTTGTACCATAAGAAAAATTACCATGGCATTACTAAATGAATATGCACTTATGCAAGCTTTACCATGTTTAACAGGTGACATTTAATAGCAAAGAAACTAAATGCTTAAATAGAAAGGAGCAGAAACACCTGGGCAGGTCTGCAAGTGTGGTCGCCTCGTTAGCATGCAATTGCATTTTCAACATAATTAGTTTAAATGTGCTTCTAAATTTGGGTGATGTATTGCACATGTAATTAAGATTTAATTAAAAATGTTCTATAATAAATTGTTTTCCATTTCTGACAAATCACATTAGAGAGGTGGATTTTGATTTAGAAATAGTTTTTTAAATGTGTTAATCATCTGTGCTGGAAATATGAGAAAGAAAAAAAAGGAGCTCTGTTAAAGTTATTTGGGATTTTAAAAATATGAGGTAAAGGGCATAGTTTCCCTTCCTATTATCATGAAGTGTAGCTGAAAAGGTGAAACTCATTCGCTTTTATAAGCAGAAGCATTCTGAACAGGATGATGCACAAAATGTATTTCTTTTTTATTTCTGTAAAGTATATGATTTCAAACTTAATTGTGGAAACTACTACATAATAAGTACAGCCTGCTGGTGAAATAATCTCAACAACTTGGCACTAACCTGCTGAATCCTGCAACAGAGATGAAGCCCCTATTGCCAGTCCAAGATAAGTTAAGCCACTGGACGAGAGTGCAGCGAGCCTGCAGAAACTCCAGGGAGGTGTCATTGAGTTTTGCCCAGTAAGGCTGCAGATTGAGGTGGATGTACTGGAGAGGATCGTAGCAATGCTGGTTCAGCAGTTTGCAAGTCTGTGCTAATCTGCACAGGTCTGGTAGTGTAAGATGATTCAGAATCAGTTGAATGAGCTACATAAAACAGAGAAACCAATATCATCAAGAATGAAAAAGAGAACAAGAGTATCATGTATTTTATAACACTACTTTCACATACTAAAAAGATCAACATTGAACTGAATTAGCCAAAACAGAAGAAACCATACCTACTTAAGACTTAATTACATTTCAAAATGTTCAAAGTACACTCAGCTCAAGTTGACTAATTTTTTTTTATAATGCAAAGATGCATTTTGGAAATCTGTTGAAAAATACAAATTTTCATAGATTCAATATTTACTAAACATCTACTATAAATCAAACACTGATGATAGAGAGAAAAGAGTTCCCAGTTTCAAAGTTTTCAGAGTCCAGTGGGGACTGGTAAATACAATGACATGTTTCAATAGCTTTGATAGAGAGAAGCACAGGCTGCCACTAGAGCAGGGGTGGGCAAACTTTTTGACTCGAGGGCCACAATGGGTTCTTAAACTGGACCGGAGGGCCGGAACAAAAGCATGGATGGAGTGTTTGTGTGAACTAATATAAATTCAAAGTAAACATCATTACATAAAAGGGTACGGTCTTTTTTTTTTTTAGTTTTACTCATTTCAAACGGGCAGGATCCGGCCCGCGGGCCGTAGTTTGCCCACGGCTGCACTAGAGCCTAACACAAGACAGGGGCCTCACCACAAAATGAAAGAGGACTTGTACCAGGAAGGTTCAGCTTTAAAGGGTGAGAGGCAAACTAGGTGAAAAGACAGACATGTCTTTCTCTGACTGGCTTCTTTCACTTAGCATAATACTCTCCAAGGGGAAAAGTAACCTAGAGATAATTTAAAATATATAAGAGGGTGTGTTTAGGTTACATGCAAATACTATTATCATCTACGTATATAATAGAGGTATATGCAAATTAGCCCAGACGCCATAACGTCACGACCAGACAGCAAGGACCTGAGGCTGCATGGTGCCTGGCCGGAGTGAGGGGCCTCAGGCCGCGTCCCCCGCCCTGGTGCCCCCTGCCCTGGCGCCAG
>NW_005363209.1:663440-673253 GCF_000412655.1 Myotis brandtii | reverse complement strand
GGTCATGCCCCCAGCACCGGGCCGGGGTACCTCAGGCCGCGCCCCTTGCCTGGCGGGGCTTGATGGGGGGCCTCAGGCCATGCCCCCTGCCCTGGCCCCCTGCCCAGATGGGCTTGATGGGGGTGGGGCCTGCCAGGTCTGGGTCTCCTGCGTTTTTGAAGCACGTGCAGGTGGTGGGCGGGGACTTGACTCTAGATCCCGTGGCACGCCCAGACTCTGACGGTCCTGTGGTGCACCCCAGACTCTGACAGGAGGAAGATTTTCATATACATTTTACTAATTTTCTTTCATCTCTGACACTTCTATTATAGAGAAAGGGCAAATAGCAATATTAAAATATTTCCTCTAATTAATTCCCTTTTAATGTGCACGAATTTCGTGCACCAGGCCACTAGTTTTATATAAGGGACTTGAGCATCTGAGAATTTTGGTATGGAGGGGTGGGCTGGGGGCTGGAACCAATCCCCAGAGGATACTGAGGGATGACCACATAGTCTACAGTTTTCTTTTTATGTGCCATAGTGTTAAACTGGCTTCATTAACAACAGTGAAACTTTTATTATAACTCTTTATGTTATAAAAGAGTTGAAATAATATAGATTTATCTGTTTCTTAAATGTTTGAAAGAACTTATGAGCTACCTGAGCTTAGCAACTGTAGGACCTTAAATATTTGTAAAATGAATTAAAAATTTGTTGTTTTAACCACAGTATTAAAAGTTATTTCAGTATAATTTTTAAGCAGTTAGTACAGAGGCATTAAAAGTTAAGTATATCCCTGTATCAGAGGATACATAATTTACTTTTTCCAGATGATTTGTAATTTAAATAACTCTCAGCAATTTCTGGCATTGTTCCAAACAAAAGTCACCAATATTAAAAGATGTATACTATGTGAAAACACTCTATGACAATTAATATTACATTTTAAGCAAATATCAGAATAGAAAAAGAATAATGAAAAGTCACTGAGACTATGACATTGACATGTGACATGTGAAAAAACACTTTTAGATTTTGATTAAATAAAAGATAACAGGTTTCAGGTCTACAAGACAACATCCATTAATCATTACTGATCTAGTGTCTGTCAAAATGTGCTTTTACATCGGAGTGTGCTGGCATAAAGTACCATTTGATACCACAGTGAATGTAGGACATGATGTGTTGGGAAGGACTCCCAAAACACAATTTATCTGCCCTCAAACCCACTCTACTCATAATACAATTATTTTCAACTATAAAAACATTAGATCACTTGACATATTTAAATGTGATTCTCCCCCTTGAAATAATTTGCATTACCTTTAAATAATTTGGGTAACATTTTTTTTAAAGAGCTTCTCTTTTTATTCACTGTGAGATCATTCCCTCTGTACATGGCACGCTGCTTTCATCATGGCTAATTAATGACCTCGAGGACTACTGCTTCTATCTCTGGGTTTCCTCTACCTGACTTTGTAGTTTCGATTAAACCCCCTGATGTTTGGAAAGCTTTCCCTCTCTATTACTCCTTCCTTTCAGCATATAAACATGCTGAAAGCTCTCCCAACCTGCATCACAAATGGAAACTTTCTCTCTCTGCTGCATCCTTTACCATACCACTCACCTATCTTCTCTCCCTTTAAAAGGTAAGTTAGAAGAGATATACCCATAACTACATACACTCCCTCATGTTGATATGCCCTTTTTTGAGTGTGACACAAAAGGGTGGAGTGTTAGTCAGCTTGCCAGTATTAGTCATTATTGGTGGACAGTCTTACCCATGTTACAGCCCAGTTACAGTATATTAACACAACTGTTTTTCTGCTTAAACGTAGAGACTTGGCACTTTTTGTCTCTGCTCCTTCCTCCCTCCTTGATGCCTTAACCAAATATGGTAAGGTTTTCTCATTCTCACCCTATAGCATGGCTCCATTGAACTGATCATGGTAAAGGATTATCAAAGACCCCTCAACAGCCAAAGTCTGTGGGCACTTGTTTTCTATACTTAGCTTCCTAGCATTTTGTTTTAAAGACAATCTCCTATTTCCGAAGTGCCTTTTCTGACTTGTCTTCCTCTATGTGATTCTTAGATGTTAGTATCCCAGAATTCTATTCTTGGTCCTTTATTCACACTTTACAGAATTTCATTGGTCAATTTTATCTACCATTAGAGGCCCGGTGCATGAAATTTGTGCACCAGTGGGGTCCCTCAGCCTGGCCTGCGGGATCGGGCTGAACCCAGCTCTCCAACATCCCCCGAGGGGTCCTGGATTGCGAGAGGGCGCAGGCCAGGCCTAGGGACCCCACCAGTGCACTACTGGGGCTGGGGAGGGACGCAGGAGGTTGGCCAGATGGGGAGGGACCACGGAAGGACTCCAGGGCATGTCCGACCTGTCTTGCTCAGTCCCAATCAGCCAGACCCCAGCAGCAAGCTAACCTACCACCCGGAGTGTCTGCCCCCTGGTGGCCAGTGCACGTCATAGTGACTGGTCAACCAGTCGACTGCCCCCTGGTGGTCAGAGCAGTTGAGCGGCCTTAGCATATCATTAGCATATTACTCTGTGATTGGTTGAATGGCCGACCAGACGGACAACCAGACACTTAGCATATTAGGCTTTTATTATATAGGATGGTGCCCCTTTCCTCTCTTGAGTAGAATCACACAAATATAAAATCAGACCTTCCTCCTGAGTTTCAAACTATTGTCCCCAACCCGAAAAGCCTGCTTTGATGAATCACAGGCACCTCAAAGTCAGAATGTCCTTCCCACCTTCACCCACTGTTTTGTGATTAATGGCATGTCCATCCACTGAGTCATTTCGACCAGAAACCTAAAGCCCCTCTGTTGTTCTGTTTTATCTCCACATTCACTAGTTACCTTTGATTTCTACCTTCTACATCTCTGGAGTACTTCTCCCACTCATCTCCTTTCTAAAACTTCCAATAACCAAGGCTTCATAATTTCTTGCCCAAATTACTGCAGCAGCTTCCTAACTGGTGTCCCTGATCCCCTTTTGGTCTATTCTTCATTTACCAACAGAGTAATCTAAGACAGAAATCTCATTTTGTTATTCCCTTTTTAAAATAAATAAAACCTTCAATGTTTCCTACTGACTACAGAAAATGTCCACAATCTTTTTTATGTCATGACACATATGAAACACAAAGTTTACATGATGCTGAACTCCTGGGCAATTATCTAATTGTGGGCCAAAGCATATGCAAAAATGTCTGCATAGTAAAGATAATTCCTGGAATGTTAGTTAGCATTCTACACTTTCTCCTGTCTCTCCCACTCAAAAAAAAAAAAAAAAAAAAAAAAAAAGCCCATGAAGACTACAAAAGAATACAAGAAAGTGAATGTGAATGACTCCCACAACTGATGTTGCTGTGTACTGGAATAACAGAGCACTCTGAGGACCCCTGGCTGAAGGGAGAAAATGCAAACCTCTTGGTAAAACCCACAGGGCTCTCTATGATACAGCAGAGTAGGCTGGACACAGCCAAGGCTAGGATGTCCCAATCACTGTCTTCGATGGGAATGGTGTCCTGTGGAGTTCTGCAGGGAGGCAGCCCTGAGCCTCCATCCAATTTCATCTCTTATAGCTTCTGCTATCTAATCCTGATCCAGCCATACTGAAATGCTGGAGTTCCCAAATAAGGTCACACACTTTCACTTCTTATCTCTGTACATTCTTTCCCTTCTCTCTGAACTTCCTCTCACTTATTCATTTAAATACTATGTGTCAAGCATTTTGTTAGGTCTGCATAAAATTCAATAAACTGTTTAAAACAGATTTGCTGAATTTAAATTTCTATTTTGTAGTTTTAGGAAATGGGTAAGAATCAAAGAAGTGATTTCGTTTCCTCCAGATGAACTGCTTCCACTGCTGCCAGGACAAATCCTCCTGGGAGCCCTGGGGAACAACACTGTCACTATCCCACACTCCTCTCCTTGCCCAGCTCAACTCTCCCTTCATCTTCCCCGTCCCGTTTAGGGCCAGAGGGCCTTGTCCAATCTGTGAAGCTTCCTTCCCATAACACAAAGCTTGACCTAGAAGGCCTGGTTGGATCCTGGTCCCATAGCTTATGGACTGAATTATCTTGGACCCTTCAATTCACCTTTATGTGGAAACTTTAGCTACTTCTCAGGAAGTAACTTTAAAATAGCATTTTAACTGTAAAATGTTACACAGGCATTATAGTTACTGAGAGGCATTCGAGAGGCTATCTTATTGTTCTACACAAGTTAAGCTACTTGTGTCATTACAATGAAACCTGAAATACCCACCAATTTGGGAGATAGTCTGAATTGGTTAAAATTTGAGGTTATAATTTTTTCTTTAAATTTTTTATTATATTATTTTTAACCACACACAGCAGTTCTCAGCTGGGGACCGAAATGCCAGGCCCTACTCCCACCCCCAGAGGGTGTGCTACTGGCATTTGATGCCTGGGAGCCAAGGATGTTAAATATACTGCAGAAATGCCCTTATAGAGACACACAGAAAACAAGACTTTAGGTAAAGGCATTCTGTACCTGCCCAGACCAAAAATTATAGCTAGTTAGAGGATACAGAATAGAGTTGGTATAGAAAAATAAATGACACTTGGGAGAAACTTTGCACTATTACATAGAATAAGCATTTCTCTTACAATCTTATTAATCCTCTTATTTTTAATTGCAAATCATCTTTAACTTAACTGGTATAAATTTAAGCACATATTGTCCATATTTATATTGTATAATTATGAATTGTAGTAGAGTATAATTTATTGTTGGTTTATGTAGTTTGCTTATTTTTAATCAGTGATATAACAACGTATTTTTAATAGTTTATCCAAAATTATTAAAGTCAATCCAAAACCAAAGTGGTGAAATTACTCAACATAATTTTGTCTAGTTTTTTCAAAATCAAAATATACATCAGGTTATGTACACCTTACCAATACTTCTATTTCTCTAGTATCTAGCAAAATAAATATTAATACCTAAACTTTAAAAAATTATTGTGGTATTTGTAATATTGCTACTGAATAAATTTGACTTACCTCATAAGGTAGTTTGTCAAAATATCCATTATTTGGCCCTTCCCTGAGGGCAGTGCTGCTAAGCTTTTTGTTAAGATTGTCCATTCCACAATCATCGTTTTCTTCATAGTCATCATCTTCTAGATCATTCATGTCAATAAGTGAAGTCTTGAGAGAAAGTACTGGCTTGTCCTTCATACCATGCAATACAACTGCATCTAATTCAGTGTAATAATCCAGAAGAGAACTATTTACTTCCAGCCGTATAAGATTTGTGGGAAAATTTATCTGCTTAATACAAGGTTTAAACTGGCGAGCCTGGGAAGCATTCACCTTCGTAGGTCTCTCTGACCAAAGAATCTCCCATCTGCTAAAGAAAGAAACTTCCCTATAATAGAGTTTAGAATGAGATTTACTGTTACCTTAAGGTTATGGTCCCATGCCCAATATGTTACAGTGTGAAGCAAAGACATTAAATAAGGTGAAGAGAATCAAATACAAGTACTGTTTCCAGTACATGAAAAAAAACTTTAAAACTAAATGCCATAGACCTTATTGCTTAAATATTTTTACTACTTAAGTTACTTTTACAACTCCCTGGAAAGTCTTTTTTGGAGATTTCACATTAGATTTCACATTGGAATAGGTAGTTAGAAGTATAGGAAGAACAGCATGCATTTTTCTAGGAAAAGCAAAGCAAGAATAAAGCACACAGGATAAATAAAGCTCTCCTGAGTGCATGTCTTCAACCAACTGTGAAAACTAAACTGATCATCTTGCCTCACAAACCTCTCCTTTTCCAGCTTTCCCATTTCTGTTACTGATATCATACAAAATCAAAACTTTCATTATCTTTTTTTTTCATTATCTTTGATATTTTTATCCACTCATTGTTTTTTTAAATTTTCATGAAATTGTCTTACATATGTCCTTCTAAATTGCCATTACCTGAAATACCCACCAATTTGGAAGGGAGATAGTCTTAATTGGTTATACAATACTAGAGGCCCGGTGCACGAAATTCATGCACTCAGGAGGGGGGTTTCTCAGCCCAGCCTGTGCCCTCTCACAGTCTGGGAGCCCCACAATCGATCGCCCCAAAGAGGCAGGCCCTGCCCACCTGGCCAGGGCTCCAAGATGGATCGCCCCCGCAGAGGGAGACCCCGCCCACCCACCGCAGCCCACTGGTCAGTGGCCTGGGTCTCCCTCTTTGGGGCGATCTTGGGGCCCCCCCAACTGATCAATTGGAAGGTCATCCGGACGGTTGTTTCGCTGTTCAGCTGTTCAGTCGATTTGCATATTACTCTTTTATTTTTATAGATCCTTCTAACTAGCTGTAAATTTTGAGTTGGGGAAAGAGAGGAGTGTGGAGTAACCAGGCACCCTGAGGACCACTGGCTTAAGGGATAAAATGCAAACTTCTTGGTAAAACCCACAGAGTCCTCTATGATACAATATCCTACTAAACTAGCTATAATTTTTGGTGTAGGCAGGTACAGAGTGCCTTTACCTAAAGTCTTAATTTTTCTTTTAGTCATACTTATACCCACAGTACTTAGCAAGTATCTAACACATAACGATGAATAACATTTTCTCCGATTTCTCCCAAATGAACCCCTTCTTTACTGCCAGATTAATCATTACTTTCCAGAAAATAAACTTATTTCCAACTTTGTGTCTTTACTCATGTTGTCTACCCCCAGTGAAATACCCAACCTACAGATTATCCTATTTTTCAAGGCCCAACTCCTATTCTATCTCTTCATATAAGTCTTCTGGTTTTTTAAAATTTATCTTTATTTTTGAAAGTATTACAGCACATAAGTCTTCTTATAAAACTATTTTCCAAAATTACTTAAAGATTTCTTATAACATATCATCATTAAGTATATACTACTATAATATTTTCATATTTATGTCATATGTAACCATTTCTCTAATATTGTTTTCTAATATATCAGAGAAAGTTAGAAATATAGAACAAAATACTTCAATAAACACCTTTCCTTTATTTCTAATTTACTTTAGGTAGCAGAATTTTTTAACACAGATTTTATGTCAAAGACTAATAATATTTTTAAGTCTCTCAATATATACAACAAACTGCTTTCAAAGAAGCATATGCCAATAGTATATAACAATGACCAATGAAATCATTATTTATGTTTAAAAATAATCTCTACTTTCATAGAGAAATAGCTCTGTATTACCTAATATAAAATTCAGTGATTACTAATAACACTTAAACTGTTTTATACACTTATTAATCATATGAGGATTTTCCCCTTTGGTATATTGCCTGTTCATTTATGGAAATGACCTATTAGATCTAAGTAAAAACTGATTATGGAAAGGTGTTTAGGAAATTGAAATAGACAAAAAAATATGAAACTCAGGGGAGAAATCTATAGAAGTCATCCACATACAGGAATCCTGATGGTCTTCAGGCCATGATGGGAGCAAGAAGGGCAAGTATGGTAAGTTCTAACTTTAAGAATAAAAGTTTAAGACAGAACTTCAATAGGGATTTTAGCAAAGATAACACTAATCATAACAATAGGAACTTTTGCAGTTTCTAGAAACTTTATAACCCCCCCCCATATTTGCTAGTTTTGTTGATTCTTTACTGAAAATTAGTAATAAAACCCATCAAACATAAAGAACCTGTTACTATTTGTATTCAGAAACAACATTTGTATCCAGAGATTGTTCCCACTCTATAACCAGTGTTGAGAGGCAGGGGAAGAATTCTAAGGAACAGAACTGGTTGTGGCAGATTTAAAGAGAAAAAGAAAGCAGGCTAGGCATTTTCTTCTTCCTGTGACAAGGTAGGAACGCAAGTTTGGAATGCCAGTCTAGACCTAAGACATGCTCCCAAATGTTAACTGCAAAAATCTTGAAGGTTCTTAACAATGCAATTATTTGAACACTCTACTGTAAATCTCCGGGGTTAAACAGAGCGAGCCATATAGGTACAAGGGTACAGAAGTATTAAACATTTAAAACCATGTTGGTGGGAAAATGTATTCCTACTTCTGGACAGTATATTTCCAAGAATCGTGAGGTAAATGGTGGAATGCATGAGAAAATTCAAACTTTGGTTTTATGCATCTTTTTCTTGCTACTGTAAAATGGTATCAGATGATGCTGGAGGAATGACTCATGTCCAAGAAATAAGGACCACTCAGGAATCTGAAATAATTGCCTGTACTGGTTCACAGTACATGTGGACTAAACCAGCCTAGTTTTTAGCTTCAGTGAGTTTTTATAAGGCTTAATAGAAACACTGAAAATTTAATACAGAAATCACCTCTGCCAGGTCCTCTGCAATAAATACATGAGCATGTTCTTCATGTATAGCTTGATTTGCAGTATAATGTAAATTACATTATAAAAATCACAAATATAAGCTTAAAGAAAAGCAGTGATTAGAACAGAAATATGCTATTTTAATAATGTATTAATCAAAATAGTCATGGGGATATAAAATACAACATAGGGAATATAGTCAGCAATATTGTAGTAACTATGTATGGTGCCATGTGGTATTAGAAATATGGGGGAAACACTTTATAAAGTAAATGATCATCTAACCTCTATGCTGTACACCTGAAACTAATACAAAATAATATTAAATGTAAAATGTAACTGAAAAATAAAATTTAAATTAAAAAAAAAAATAGCCCAGGCTGGTATTCTCAGTGGTTAGAGCCTTAGCCTGCACATGGAAGAATAGTGTTAGATTCCTGGTCAAGGGCACGTCCTTGGGTTGCATGTTCGATCCCTCACCTCCCTCCATCCCCCATAGGGGTCAGGGCACGTGCAAGAGGCAACCAATTGATGTGTCTCTATCACATCAATGTTTCTCTTTCTCTTCTCTCTCTCTCTCTTTCCTCCTTCCCCCCTCCTTTACACTCTCTCTGAAAATCAATGAAAAAATATCCTTGGGTGAGGATTAAACTAATAATAATAATGTACTAGTCCTCTCTATCTATCTTGTAGAACAGACAATGTGAAATAATGCTTTACTTTTTAACATTTAAAAATAATTTTTAAAATTTTTATTTTTCAATTATAGTTTATTTTCAATATTATTTTATATTAGTTTCAGGTGCACAGCAAAGTACTTAGATAATCCTATACTTTACACAGTGTTCCCCCTGATATTCCTAGTACCTACTGGCACCATACATAGTTATCACAATATTACTGACTATATTGACTATTTTATGTCAAAGATTAAGAATATTTTTAGGTCTCTCAATATAGACAACAAACTGCTTTCAAAGAAGCATATGCCAATAGTATATAACAATGACCATTGAAATCATTATTTATATTTAAAAATAATCTCTAATTTCATAGTTAGCCATATACTGTATGGTAGAAAGAAGTGTAGGGATTAAGAAGTACAAATTGGTAGTTACAAAATAGTCACAGGGATGTAAAGATGATGATTTAAATAGACTTCCTTAACATGTCTAGTATGTCAGAGAGTTAATGTTATTTTAGCACCATTCTTGCTTCTGACTTCTATATAGCATGAACATTATATACAGGGTGAGGCAAACATAGGTTTACAGTTGTGAGTATGCAAAACAGAGTTTATTCTTGTATTATTATTAATTACTAGAGGCCCGGTGCACAAAAATTTGTGCACTCGGGAGGGGAGGGGGGTCCCCCAGCCTGGCCTGTGCCCTCTCGCAGTCTGGGACCCCTCGGGAGATAACGACCTGCTGGCTTAGGCCTGCTCCCGGGTGGCAGAGGGCAGGCCCAATCCCTAGGTGCAGCCCCTGGT
>NW_005363209.1:659831-662136 GCF_000412655.1 Myotis brandtii | reverse complement strand
GATTGGCCCTGCTCTGTGTGTGACAGGGGGCGGTGCCCCAACCCCCCAATCGGCCCTACCCTGAGCGTGACTGAGGGTGGCATTGCAACCTCCCGATCCGCCCTGCTCTGTGCATGACGGGGCGGCGCCCCAACTCCCCAATCGGCCCTGCTCTGAGCCTGACCAGGGGCTGCACTTAGGGATTGGGCCTGCCCTCTGCCACCCGGGAGCAGGCCTAAGCCAGCAGGTCGTTATCTCCCGAGGGGTCCCAGACTGCGAGAGGGCACAGGCCGGGCTGGGGGACCCCCCTCTCCCCGCCCCCCGAGTGCACAAATTTTTGTGCACCGGGCCTCTAGTAAATTATAAATATGATAGCATACTTAAAGTAGAACAATATATCCTATCAGTTTTTAGAAATATTTAAAATTGTACCTAAACATAAAAAAACTTTCAAGTATCATTAGTTTATTTATATATTTTTTGAACTTTCTTGATAACCTACAAAATAAAGAAAAATGATTTAAAAGATGGAAAAATTATTTTATAGGTTTATGGCAATTTGATTAAATTAAAATTAACTATGAGACAAAATAGAAATTGATTTGGGAATACCTGAATTAAAGTGAATTTTTGTTTAAAATTCCCTGATAGAACTAGAATATATTATTTCAAAGTTAGAAAGAGAAAGGTATCTATTTTATCAAACAAGAATATAACAGTATTTTTTTATTCCAGAAAACTCAAGTCAGAATCTTGAAGACTAGTGAAAACAAGCAAGCAAATGTAAACAAATGTACACATATGCACACAGATACATACATAAACTTTTCTATGAGAAAGCACCAACTTTTTAAATCAGTGTTGATATGATTAAACTGCTTTAAGTCATGACCGTTGTAGTCTGTACATTTACATGCTTACTATATATGCTCACACAAGTTTATCTACTGGACAAACTTGCCAAATTCTAATGTTCTATGTAAGTATTTTAAATCTATAGTAACACACATGCAGAACTCAGCTTGGAATCCCTTTCAGGCTCTGCTTCAATCTGCATTCTGGGCACTTAACTCTGGGATGATAACCAACAGCACTCTCTTCACCAGCACACCTATTTCTCCTTCCGTTGGTTGCACTAAATGCCTACTATGTGTCCAGTGGTTGGAAATTAAGAAAAAAGCCACTCTGTGTGACTCCTGACCTGTTGTGATCCCACTGAGAAAGTCTCTCTAGGGTTCACTGGAAGCAGCAGGTAGATTAGAGAGGAAGAGAGATGTTGATCAATAGAAACACATGAAAGCAAGTTTCTATGTATTCAGGTTGGAAGCCAAGCATATAAATGCAAACAGCTTCCCTATAACCAAACGTTCTCCTGGTTAGTAAGCATATCTAGTAGCCAGCACAAAGAAAGTTCTCTTGCCAAGGCTCTTCTATTTCACCAGGTGCTAGTGAAAGCGACTGGAAAGGAAAGGAACAAAACAAGGAAAAAGGAATAGTATTCTGATGGGTGTACCTACTCACTCCTTGCCTCCCAGCCCATCTCTAATTGGAACTAACAAACTGGCAGCTGCTTTAAAAAGAATCAACCAGTAAAGGGTCTGGTCAACTCTGACTTAAATGGCAAAATCATGCTTGTTGGCCCACAAAGTCAATGAGATCAGCCCATTACCAATAAGTGAAATCGTTGCTTCATTAAGCAACTCCTTTTGGCAGTACATTCTCTGCACAACAGCCACTTTCTTTCTCCTTGCTTTCTTAACTTCACTATTATATGTTTAAAATGCTTTTAATACTAAAAAAATAAATAAATAAATAAAACAGAAGAGATCCACAACACTAAATTTTATCCCCAAGTAACTTTATTCCCATCAGTTTTTTACTGACCTCAATTAGTCATTTTATTCCTCCTCTGTATCTCTCTTCCAGTGTGTAACCTTGCACTAGCCTATTTTCTGCCTCTTACACCAGTACCCATTAAGATCTTATCCTCAGGACTAGGATATTCTATACTACCTTATTTTCTTTCCCCTTAATAGGGCACTAGGCAAGAAGTCAGAAGACTTTGAGACCTTATAGACTCTAACTTTTCTACTTCATTCTTTGAACAAAGAATTGCAACTGGACGAAATGAGGAAAGGCTGCTTTTAAATTCTTAATGTCCTGGGACTACAAGTCCATTTTCTGCAAACAAACTCCTGAGCTACTCCAATTCACACTCTCAGTTACTACCTCCTAAGGATGGCATAAAACCAGGTGCTCAATTAATAATAGGCAGTATAGTCCAGCAATTTCCAAACATGATGGAGGCTTCCATGGCTAAATGTAA
>NW_005363209.1:644768-659815 GCF_000412655.1 Myotis brandtii | reverse complement strand
CATACGTGTAAAATTACCAACTGTTCTTTTTTCGAGATTTTGATAATTTCTCAGTATAAACTGAGATTTTTACTATGAGATGATGGTGATAATAAATGATGTTGATATTTCATTTGTTTGCCTTTTTAATATGTGTTTATTTAGCTAAGTAAATAATCTGACAACCCTGTATCAGTTCTCTAATTTTTATTATCATTACTATTAGGTTCACTATCGTAGCTGACTTTCCCTACCTGTACTCTGCTTGCTTCAATTAAGGGCTTCCACCTCCAGCCTTCAGAGAACTGACTGGGGGAGGCTCTTCAGCCAGGTGTGGTATGTGCCTGAAAGATTTCCATTCCCATAGCCTATAACTGACGACAGACAGGTGCAGCAGTGTGAGAGCCCATCTCTCTAGCAACTTTGCCTCCAGGCCGACTAGGACTGCACACATGAAATTGCATCCTTGCCTGACTTCTTCCCTTCCCCAAAGCGCTTTCCCCACTCCCATACTGGTCTCTCCAAGAGGATTTCCATAACAAATCACTTACATAGGAATAGTCTTCTCAAGGTCTGCTTCTGGGAAACTGGACCCAAGGGCTCTATGACATCCCAAAGTCTGGAAGTCACTACTCTAGAGCTTAAGAATGGCACTTCCATGCTTGTGACCCTTCAACAGTTCATCTCCTACACTCTGGGACTTTCACTTCTTCAAACACCAAGATCTCAGCTCATGGTTTCACCTTTGCATGTGCTCTTCTCTCTCCACCTTTCCTATCCAAACTTAAGCCTCCTCAACCCTCAGTCTCAAAGTCACTGCCGCGGTGAAAACTTCCCTGAGCCCAATGAATGAGGCTCTTCCTTCCACCAACACATGTTCCCTATAATCTCAGGGTCCTCTTCCATGCTGGCCTGTAAACTCAAAAGAACACAAGTCATATTTGTCTGGCTCTGTTTTGTTCTCAGACTGAACTGGCAGAGCAAGCCATGTTTCTGACTATCCAAAGAAATTCACCAAAATGAGAACAGCTACTGAATCCAGGCAGAAGATTGTGAACTGGTTTTTCCCCCCTGTATATTTTCTTTTCTTTTTTTTGTATTTCATAACAAGCTTTTTAAACAATGAAACATCTACTGATTTCATAATCAGGAAAATTAAAAAGACCCCTTTCTATTGTGCAATAGTAAATGTTGGTTAGATTCTTTCTCTCCTAAAATGTAATGGTATTTTCTGTAGAATAAAGCTAAAAATGAGTTAAGTACATTAGATTTCACTGTAAATAAAGCTGTCACTTTAGTCACTATCACACATTAGAGCTCTCAGCTAGAAACCAAGAGTATAGCTTATACTCACAATCAACTATGCAGACATAAAGTGTTAGATTAGAGGAAAGACATTACATGTTTCATAGACTTTTCTCTCTAAATTTGGTCAGCATTTTAAGAAAAAGGTGGATAACTTTGTAGGAAAGAGGCAAAGAATGACAGAGTTCAAAAAAAGCAATTCTTATATAAAAAAGGATTCTGCCCAAAGTACTTTTATTTCTCCTCAGAAAAAAAAATCTGTATATTAAAAGATGCTGGTTTTTTGTGTTTAAAATAATTTGATTCAGACTGTCGAATCTCAGAGGGAAGGCAGGGGTGGGTGGGTAGGTGGGAAGAGACCAACCAAAGGACTTGTATGCTTATATGCATAACCCATGGACACAGACAATAGTGTGGTGAAGGTCTAGGGTGGGGGGTGGGGGCAAGCTAGAAGGGGTCAATGGGGAAAAAAGGGGGACATATGTAATACTTTCAATAACAAAGATTTTTAAAAAATAATTTGGTTCATTAATAATATTGTTCACAATAAATTATCAAGGCAGTTCTAAAAGAACAATAAGATCATACCAGCAGTCTCCAGCTTGAGTTGAGCTGTGCTCTACATTTGTTTCCTGGGTGGCTGGGAGTTGTTCCTCAGAGTTGAGGGAACAGGGAAGTCAAAGAAGCAGTATGTCAGGTGGCAGCTGATCCCTGCCCCCTTTACTCCTCCACTGGCACCTGGGATCCTACAATTTAACAGGTGCCAACAAACTGCTCTGGGGCTAGAATAAACTCAAGGGCAGGGATTTTATCTATTTTGTTCTCTGTTGTACCCCTAATAACTAGCATAATGCTAAATACATAGTAGACACACAAATATTTAATTAATAAAGTGATATAAAGATCTAAAAAGTGATAATATCAACAAGTAATAGAAAAATGGGCAAATAATATAATCGGATAGCTCAAGGAAAAGGAAATATCAACAGTTCTTAAACATGAGAAAATATTCAATCTCAGATAATAATTTTAACTTAAAATTAACATGAGACAACATTTTTTACTTACCAAATTGACAAAAATATTAAAATGTATTAACACACTCTGTAGGAGGGGCTTTGGCAAAACATGTATGCACATACATTGCTATTGGAAATATAAATAGGTAGAGCCTCTTTGGAGGTAGAGTTGACACTATATATTAAAATTACAAATGCAGAGAAACTTGGCCCAGCAATCCTGAGAATTTATCCCACATGTGAAATGACTCATGACAAGGTTATATACTGTCTTAAAGTTTATAACAGCAAAAGTATGGAAACAACTGAGTACTCATCAATAGGGGAGTGGTTAACAAGGTGGGGTACACATACATTGTGCATTACTTGCAACTGTAGAAAAGAATGAGTAAGCACTCTTTGCACTTCTATGAAAAGATCCAATATGTACGACTAAATGAAATAAGGTACAAAACAATATGAACAGTGTGCTTATTTTTGTGTATAAAGAAAATACGACTATATTTGTATTTGCTTATATTTATATAAATAAACTGGAAAAATGCCAAGGAAGTGGATAAAAGTGGCATTTTTTGTATTTTTTCAGGGAGGGAGAGATGAGTTCTAGGCTCATGGAGAACAGGGTACTTTTTTAAATTATGCACTTTTTAGGTTAATGAAACATGAATATACTAGTCAAATAATTATATGTTTAAAAACCAGCAGGCTGAACTACAAAAACAAGAGAAAGAGAAATAAAGAGGCACTGCTATGCAAATTAATTATGTAAATAGTAAATTCTGTGACACACAAATTTCACAATCTCTGAATATTATGATGTGAGGTGTTAAGGGTATGAAGAATGTATTAAATCTTCATATATGTGATTTTTCTTTTCCCATCATAAAACTAAGGAACATTTTAAAAATCAAATCTGTTTAAATTACGTAAGAGAATGCTTCCAATAAAACAAGCCCTGCAACATTAAAACAACCAACACCTTTCAGCCATATGACATGATCACTACAAAATGAGTCTTACCTTACTTCAGCCGGTGGACTTGGGGAATAGGGATTTGCAGAGCAAGCTAGGATTCTAATGACCGCTCCAGGATGATAGGTTTCCAGAACATGAACAGCTGTAGGATACACCTGTTGTTCAAAGGTAAGTTCCACATAGTCTTGGCTCTGAAAATTAGGCGGCGTCCTCTTGAATGGCAAGGAAGCACTGGGACACTGATCCCACCATGTTCCATAAGTTCGAAACACAGCTGTCTGAGTGAAGTCACCAGAACTTGGGAATACATTTGGGACACCTGCCAAATTCCACATGGTATAGGACATACTATTCTCACTTCCATAATGGGAACTGAAATCCACCACTTCTTTGGCATACTGGACCACCTCTGCATTCAGAGGGGAAGTCCGGATGTTTGATTCTATGGCTCTATGGCTGTTCATCATTTCTCCCCTCGCAGCTGTCCTGGCTCGGCGCCGCAGGCATAGATAATAAAACATGGTCAGAACTGTTAACATGGGGAAGACTGGTGACATGCAGATGTGAATTATGAAGCTTCAAAAGGTCAGGTGTCTTCCATAAGATGCATAAACTCTCTGAAGGATATTCTAAAAAAATCGAATGGCTTGATAAAATAATTTAAATAAGCAGAAAAATGCATAAAAATGAGGTAATAAGCAGGCTTTTTACCCAATGTAATTTCCCAGAATGAAACGGAAAAAAAAATTCACTGTAAATGTGAATCTCTAGTATAATCTATCTGATGTATTTTTAAGAAATCTAAATATTGAAATGGATACAATTTTATGCTACATGAGAAGTAAAACTAATATTATAAAACAATGGAAGATGTATCATCTCAAAACTCCCATTTTATACAAAATTATAACTATCCTTCAAGAAATACTGAGTTTAAACTTTAAAAATTAAAATTATTTAAAGTATATGGTAAACCACTAAAATACTGCTGTAAATCCAAAAAATCTTAGACATTTTTAATTTCACTTTTTAACAAGTGATTCCCTATTGTTAATTATTATTCATGCCAAAACATGCGGAGAACAGATCTCACATTATGGGAATATAGTTTTCTGGAGCTGACAGTTAATCCAGACCAACTAAATTAACTGCCTTACACATCACAGATCACCAGACAGTGCAGAGTTAATTTATAACTCTTAGCATTATTTGTTAGGGTGATCTACGGCTGGCTGGCATCTGGTTTGTTGCCAGCCACTCTTAAAAATCACTCACCCCCAGATAGAAAGGTCACAGGATATGCAAAAGTTGGCACTCATCCATGCAGCCTGAAAATGGCATGTTGACTTCAGGTACAAATGTTGACATGTGACATTCTTTTACCTGTAAGATAAGAATTTTTAAAAATATTTTAATTTTCAACTTAGGAAGTCAACTATCCCAAAAGATTTATCATTGATAAACAGCTACTTGTTAGACAGAACTTTCAAACTGAATAGGTCACACTTTTCTGAATTTGTGGACTATTATGAATAACTAATATATCTTGTTAATTTTATGAAAGAATATATAAAATATAATAATGAATCCTTTCTAAATAGAGATTGTAAACCCAGAGCTTATGAGTCAAACTATGCCAAAAGATATTTTATTGGGATCAGATAGTGTTTTTTAAAATTTGACTAGTTTGTAATTTTTAACAATCAAGAGGACCCCATTTAGAAGAGGTCTGAGCTCTCTGCGTATCTGCCATTATTCCTGGCCAGCTCTACCAGCTCACAGCCCAGGCCTGACCCCATTCACATTGAGTAGTTAACCTCTCATCTACACCAACAAGGAAATCAAACATGATTTTTGTACCTGTAAAGTCTGGAGCTTAACTTCTTCTAAGTAAAAGAAGAGGAATGTACTAACGTCTCTTTAGTAGAACAATGTGCTAGCCTTTGAAAACTTTAGTGCTAAGATTATAAAACATTACAATTTATAAAACACATAAGTAGGCTTATTTTCTGCTATCTGCTGGTACCATCTTTGTATCAGATATATAACCCAGTTCCACAAGGGTCTACATAGAACTAAATTTCTTGAAGGAGGGAATCTAGCCAAAGATCTTCAGTTCTCAAAGTACTCAGCACATAGTAAAAACAAAGTATCTGACTTGTTGACAGAAAAGGTAATAAGCACACAAAGAATTTATGTCTAAAATAATTTAAAATTACCTAACAGCATCCTTCTATTTCTCAATCCCAGCTAGACCCAAACCCAGTGAAATGCTTGACAAAATGTAACAAGTAAAATAGTAAATAAATAGCTGAGCTTGAAACAAGTGAGGAAAATCCACAGTTGTGAGAAACAGAGAAAGTCAAAGACAGAAAGCAGGAGCTGAAGCTAATATGACTCATGGCATCAGTTACAAGGCCTTAGTGGTTATAAGGAGACTTTCTGACACTCACACAAAAATGGCATTTCAAGCCACAGGTGCCATTTGGAAAGCCAAAACTCAGCAAAGATCACCCTATCCATGAAACCAGGAATAGGAAAACTTAGCTCACTGGCCAGGAAGCCCAAGATGTGATATCAACCTAGGAAATGGAGGAGAGTCACCAGAGTAAAATCAGACCCTTATTAGACATGTACTATGCACACAGTGTGAACCTAAGTTCATACTTCCTTCGTGGTTTAGAATCCATACTCCATCCCCAAGTCAAAAACTTTAAAAAGAAGTAGTCCTGACCCGGTAATGCTTTAGGGCCTGTTAGGGGCAGATGGGAACCATCTTTGCAGGGATGCTTCCACAACACAGGACAGAGGTTAAACCCTTTCTAAAGATTTACAGTGCTGAAGAACAGGTCATGTTATAAATGTGGGAAAAAATAATTACGTAGTAGATCACTTGCTTATGCAAACATCTCACCTACCACAAGTATAAATCTGTCAAGTAAAAAAAAATTTTTACAACTGCACAAATATCAAATCTTTTACACCAAAATGTGAAATGATACAGCTCTTTCTTTTACCATATATATTTTATTTCAAAATAAGCCCCCAGGTAAATTAAGAGGAATAATTTTCCAAAGAAGTTACTTAGTAACTCTCTTTTTTTTAAAAAAAATATATTTTATTGATTTTTTACAGAGAGAAAGGGAGAGGGATAGAGAGTTAGAAACATCGATGAGAGAGGAACATCGATCAGCTGCCTCCTGCACACCTCCTACTGGGGATGTGCCCCCAACCAAGGTACATGCCCTTGACTGGAATCGAACCTGGGACCCTTCGGTCCGCAGGCCAACACTCTATCCACTGAGCCAAACCAGTGAGGGCAGTAACTCTCTTTCTTAAAAGAAAAAAAAAGTGCCCTAACCGGTTTATCTCAGTGGATAGAGCGTTGGCCTGCGGACTGAAGGGTCCCAGGTTCGATTCCAGTCAAGGGCATGTACTTTGGTTGCGGGCACATCCCCAGTAGGGGGTGTGCAGGAGGCAGCTGATCGATGTTCCTCTCTCATCGATGTTTCTAACTCTCTATCCCTCTCCCTTTCTCTCTGTAAAAAATCAATAAAATATATTAAAAAAAAGACTAGAATATGAAAAATATTCTAGAAGTGTACATAAATTTCTAGAGCATTTAAAAAAATGAAATAAATTTAAATTATAAAAATGTAATTTAGGAAATAAACAACAATGTATAAGTATCCAACTCAATTGACTGGTCAGCTAATTTGGGAGACTGGATGCTTTATTCCTAGAAATCTTCAAGAGAAGGAAATACCATCTGCCAAGGTGGATGGATGCATTTGACTGTATAATCTTTGGACAACACTGCTTACTCCACAGCCTATAAATTGCTCACCCAAGCTCTTTTCACTCTCTTTATAAAATGGCATTTATCAGAAAGTAAAAGTTCTATAAAACCAAAGAAACATTTGCAAATTACATATCATTCATGTGAATGTTCATATTCTTGATGAAAAGATTGAGACAAATTGTGAAAGTCAAATTCTATTTGACATACAAACCACAAACTTTATAACTGTTTCCCAGCTAGCTTTGACCACTATAGAGATGGGATACTAGCAAAAGCAGCAAGTGTCATATATGCAATGTCATTTTTAGGCTGTTAAATAAAATTTTACATTGAGGCAACATATATAAAGGTGAGTTACAAACTATAAATATATGTATTACATGTTCAAATATCTTCAGTGTACAAGAGAAATGTAAATGGATGCTTTATTTTTTCCAACAATAAATAATCATTAGAGTTAACTTTTTGTGAGATAAAGCTAAAAATAACCAAAAAAATGAAAAAGCAAACAGCAACACTATTCAAAAATTTTAATAAAATTAAAAATCTGTTTTTAAAAATAAACAAGGCATAGAAAAAAATGTGCAAACCCATTGTTATTAACATCCTTCACTGATTCTAAACTCCTTTCTATCAACTAAGATGACATATAAAAGTGTTTTGGTGGTGAAGAACATATGGAAGACAAAGGATAACTCGATCTACTTTTCCCTGGGAAATGAAGCTGAAAAGGGGGAATAGTCTCGGGACACATGTGGACAGCAGCGACCAACGCAGAAGTCCAAACTGTCCATGTACTGTCTGGACCTTTGCCAAGGAGTGGAGGTGATTTGTGATAACCAATGAATATCCTAATGGGCAATAAACCAATGCACAAGATACAATAACTCTATTTTGTGAGGAGAATGGGATTTAAAAACAAAATTATTTTTCCCACCTAATGCAAATATGTAAATATTAGTCTGTACACTAAATTTTTCCAAAAGGACACTTATAAAAATGTATCTTTGGGAGACATTTTCTTTTCAGTTCATTCAAAATGCTTCTTTAAAGCCTCTTGCAACATATAAAAATATCATTTTCCATTTAACAAAAAGTCTGAATTAAAAACAGGGGGACCTTTATTTTATTAGTTGTTTAATCCAATCATTTATCTGCAATGGTTATGAAGTGAGAATTTCTCGGCAACACAATGAACTTTTATACTCACATAATCAAGGAATACAAAACAACAGCCATTTAACCTGTATCCTGAGACCTTCACACTCCCTGGGAAACAACTTGCTTTATAGGACATGATTTTATTATAATGCTTTATTTTCAACTACGTCTTTCATATTATAAACTGCTTACCAAAGTTAAATAATACCATTACAGAGAAAGCAGTAACAGTGGGAAAGAGAAATTAAGCGGTACAGACAAGGGAGAACATATGTTTACCACTGAGATTTGAAGTGAGATGGGGAGTCGATGAGGCGGAGAGAAGCAGGATGGCAGCAACTGCAGAGAAGACGGCTTGTGCTTTGGTAGAGGAAAAGGGAGGAAGGAAAAGGACTTTTCATGAAATAAGCAAAAGGAGGCAATAGGAATGAACTTGAGCCAGGGCCACACAAAGGCTAGGTTCATGGTGTGATAAAGGAACCTGGAAAACAAGTTGAAAACTCAAGAGGATTCTCGACTTAAATTGAAAAGACACAGAAAAAGGTAAAAAGAACAGGCAATAAGGTAGTGTCATATATTGAAGGCAGTTGTAACACAATACTTACTTGCAAAATATCCCACAGAGATATGTCAATGAAGTGAGAGATAAAAAGAGCATTTAGGCAGCCTTGTAGCATAGTACCAAAAGGTAAAAGTGCATAATGTGGTACCAAATCAAGAAAACAGGCTGAACCTTAATTGTTATTTCTGTATACTGCTGAAACTGATCAAGAGACACTATGTTGAGGAAAGGACTTTTCTGGTTGAGTCTAGAAATCAAGACATGGGCAAACTGAGGAAATGATCAAGAAGAGTGGATTACAATTGAATTTGTGCAGAGCTGACACTCATAACCAGCCCTCTTTGCAGGCCTGCCCCATCTCTGGCTTTCTATGGCACCACATGCTCTTATATCTCCTTCCATCGCTCAAATAACTGCTTCCCAGTCTCCTCTTGGGTCTTCTTCTTCCTCATTCTCAAGTGTATTAAGGTACCATTAAAGGAAGGCTCTCTTTCTGATAAAATGATACACCACAACATTCCACCTGCCTGGCACCAGTCTTCTCCCACACTTGCTTCAACCACCAGACTGCACTTAGGCTTTGCCACTAAGGCTGGGTTCCCCTGGAACACCCTTGCTCTTCCTCAGCCTGGCACCCTCTTATCCATCCTTTAGTCAGGTTTAGACCTTATCTATCACCTACTTTTTCTTTGCTCTTGCACGTAGTGTATCATTCCCTATATGCTGAGGTAATTTTCTATCCTAGCAGACAATAAATTCCTCAAGTTCAGAGAATGTGTCTTAATTATAACTATACCCTTAGGGCCTAGTACATGTCAATAAACATTTGTTCTGTGTGGTTTTTTTGTTGTTTGTGTTTTTTTTGAAGACTGGCAGAGTAGATAGCAGAAGACAGTTAAAATAAACATAGAAATCAAACCAGTGACTCTTCAAGATAAGGCACATGTAGACCAAAAAATGAAGCAAAAAAAAGTTCTTGATATAGAAAAAAAGGGGAAACATCTATAATAATAAAAGCGTAATATGCCAATTAGACTGGATGTCCTTCTGGACGAAGCTGGGGCTGCGAGGGAAGCCCGGGTCCCGGGTACCAGAAGGGAGCTGCTGCCGGCAGCAGGGGGAAGGAAGGCCTACTGTTGCACAAATTTTGTGCATCGGGCCTCTAGTTTAATAATAAAAAACAAAGCACAGTAGGTGAGAATCAAATGTATGACCTTCTTTGAAGCCATCCAATAAGTAATAGTATGCACATATTGTTCAAAGAGAAGGTAAAAAAAAAAAAGTAGTAACTTCCCTGATTGAATAAATAATTTTAAAAGGGGAAGATAAAATATAAAAAGTAACCAGTGACCTTATAATTAAATCTAAATTATCACTGAAACAGTAGTGGTAAAGTTGAAAGGGATGGTTAGAGAAAAACAGAAGTAATGTACAAAGGAAATAAAATCAATAGAGCCAAGAATGGGGGAAGCCAAGGAGTCAAGGTTTCACCTTATTAAATGGAGATGTGAGAGTAACAGAAAGTCAATTATACATAGTTCTAGATTTGAAAACTTGCAGGGGAGAAAAAAAAGTAAATATGAATAAGTTAAAATCTCCTATTAAAAGATAAACTCTTTCGCACAAGGGATCCTTGTGATAGAATGGCTCTGTATTTTGGCTTTGGGAGTCACAAGATCTACATAAAATTGCTGAGAACTAAACACATGTGTGCATATAAAACTGATGAAATCTGAGTATGGTCTGTCAATTGTATCTGTATCAATTTCCTAGGTATAATATGCTATAGTTTTATGCAAGATGTTACCATTGGAGGAAACTGGATGAAGTCTACACAGGATCTTTCTGTACCATTTCTTATAACTGCATGTGAATCTATAATCATCTTTTTAAAAACAGATATTTTAATAATGCAAATAAATAAATAAAGGCATACTTTCAAATTGGGAGGAGTGAAGATTAAAAGGATAATGAAAGTCCAGCTGTATGATGTTTGGTGTATAAGAGAGACAAGTAAAGCAAAACAATACAGAAAGACTAAAAATCAACATATGGGCAATAAAGATCTATCTGGTATACACAAAACTGACACAGATGGCAATAGTAATATCAGACAATGTAGACTCCAAGGCAAAAATCATTAAATAGGGCAAAAAAGGACATTTTATATTTCGTAAGATTAAAATCCACTAAGAACAAACCACTACATATAGTAATCTATAAGATGGATTTAATCAAATTCATACTCACTGTAGGAAACAAACATTTTGCTTACTCATTTGTCAGTTTTGAGAAAATAATAAGGATGTAGTATGTTATACTGGATATGTCAAATCAAAACAACAGGGTGATGGCTTATCAAAAATGTCTTAGAAAAATGCCCAGACATTTAGAAAAGTAAATTTAGAATATTATCATAGCAACCATTTTTTAAAACAAATCTAAATATGTAATACAAAATATCCAATAAAAGGATATATACAAAGAATATTTTAATAACCTTGCGGGGGAAATTCAGAGGCCATACAGAAAATAGCGGAACTGACAATATACATAGTAAAGATTTCCATGCAGCAAAAGCTCCCAGAAACAGCATTAAAAGAATATACTATAAGAAATACTAGTAAATGATATACCAAGTCATTAATAGCCATTACACGTAAAGATCTATTACAAATCAATAAGTAAAAGGACACTTCCACAGAAAACTAAGCAAACAATATAAACAGGTAAGTAATACAAATGGCTAATAAATATTTACAGATATTCAACTCTGTCAATAAGCAAAAAAATGCACAATTAAAGCAGTACTAAAATCGTATTTTTCATCAATAAAATTACAAAAATGGAAAAAAAATGATTGTATCATCTTAGCAGCAATGATTCTGAGACAATTCTTCACCGGTTTTATAAGCAGGGGCACTGAGAGCCTTTGTTCCAGACTATGTTTTTAAGGGTGTTTCTACAGCAAATATCCTCCATAGATAAAGAAAGGTCTCCCTGTGGAGGCGAGGGCAGGTTTGTTCACTATCCAGCATAATAAAGATAATGTTTGGACCTAGGGCAAAGGTTAGGCAGGTTTACTTGCAGCCTATTATGAAAGATTCAGATTCCCTAAGCACGGGGTTCCTCTCCTCATCTACTGCATGTGCTAGAATCATCTGGCCCTCATCACAGAACCCAGTGTTAATTAGGGCTCAAGGAAGCAGCACAAGAAAATGATGATCCTCTGACGACTTTTATTTCTGTGCATTGTCTCTGACCCAGGAGTCTCATGTTATCTTCTAGCATCCATGAGATTGTTAACTTGCATGTAGAGTAAAATCTCAGCCTTGACCATTCTTGGCAATGAGATGGCAGCAGCACCATTCTCATAAATTGCATAAATTTGTTCTTAAAACACCCTTTTGAAGAGCAACATGGAACAATCTATCAACATTTAAAAATAGCCTTTGAACCAGCAATCCCACATCTAAACATTTACACTAAAGAAATAAACAAATGTGCATATGTACATACAAAAATGATCTCTGTAGTTTTGTTGGTAATAGAAATAAATTTGGAATTGGCTAAATATCAATAGGGAATTGGTTATATATTAAAATTTGGGGGTTATTCCTACAATGAAATACCAAAAAAGTTTAAAAAGAATGTTATATGCAGTAACATAGATTGTCATCAATTATTACTAACTGGAATTATAATTATACACTGCCACTTATGAAACATGTAGACTTATATACATTTATTTCTAATGTCTGGGAGAACAAATGAATGGTAATAATCTCTAAGGAATGGATTTACTGGCTGATGGACACACAACATATTTACTTTCTCTTTTAGCTATTTCTGTACATATTTTTGACTTTTTAAAACGTATACATTTATTTTATGATCTCGTAAAGTTTCTAAGTATCTATTATAGCAACCATTGAAAATTTATTATATTGAAGATGTCCAGTTGGGACGGTAAAATACATATAGACATGGGCTGTTCCAGGGATCACTCTATAGAAGTTTATCCCTCAGAGTTGCTGAAACTAGGTACATAATGTCCTGAGTCAGAGCTGATGAGGAGAGAAACACAATGCTTATAATGCACAGTGCAAATCAAAAGACATGCTTCTCCATGTACAACTCCGAGGAGCAACTCTACATGGAGAGTTCTGAGTTAACAAGTGAAAGGATTTAACAACAGTTAATGATCCAACTGACCATAAGAAAAGCAAGCTAAAATATTATTTCAAGACTAGGCAAGAAACTTCACAGAAAGGGTTAAACCAACTTACCCCGCTAAATGCACTCATTCCAAAAATATTTAGTGGTGTCTACAATATGCCAGACATTGTTTGAATCCCTAGACATTAAAATACATTATAAAGCCAGAGTAATAAGAGCAGCATGGTATCAGCAAAGGAAGTCAGAGATCAATGAACAATTTAGAAGTTCCAAGGATAAAGAAGGATTATGATCTAGGATAAATATAGTATCTGTTATCAGCTGGGAAAAACAGAATTCAACAAATAATGATGGGGTCACTGGCTAACAATTTTTTTTGAGGGGTAGGAGGGAGGAATTAGAGCCTTACTTTCTTTCTTACCCTAAATATTGTTGAAGTAGATTAAAGATTTAAACATGAAGAATAAGACCATTAAAAAATGCTAGAAGAAAACAGAGGCGGATATACACAATTTACGTAACAAACAGTCTAAAGATATCAGTTAGAACCATGAAGTTAAAATGGATTATGTAAGAAGAGGAGGCAATGAAACTAAAACAAAAAAAGAAGGGGCAGTTTTTGTTAATTGACCATATTTCGAAATAAAAGATACCCAGTTAGCAACATTTTAAGATGCCATTATACAGAGGGCTATGATCGCATTACTGGATCATGGCATTAGCAAAAAGAAATTAACTGATTTTCAAATCCTAACAAAAAGGAAGAGCATGAAAATACAGGGTTCAAGAAAAGCCAAAATTTGGGATAGCAGTTAAAAAACTTTTTAAACTTGGTACTCAGAAAAGAGGTGTGGTAAGAAGAGTCCAATTCAATGAACAATTAGAGTGCCTACTATGAGGAGATGCACATTGCCACTGGAAATATAAGTATTGTCCCTCCCACCCCCCAACTTTATATATATAAAAGCCTAAGGGACCATTACTACAAAACGACCGGTTAACCAGTCTCTATGACAGTGATGGTGAACCTTTTGAGCTCGGCGTGTCAGCATTTTGAAAAACCCTAACTTAACTCTGGTGCCGTGTCACATATAGAAATTTTTTGATATTTGCAACCATAGTAAAACAAAGACTTATATTTTTGATATTTATTTTATATATTTAAATGCCATTTAACAAAGAAAAATCAACCAAAAAAATGAGTTCGCGTGTCACCTCTGACATGCATGTCATAGGTTCGCCATCACTGCTCTATGATGCACACTGACCACTAGGGGGCAGAGGCTCAACGCAGGAGCTGCCCCCTGGTGGTCAGTGCACTCCCACAGCCAACCTCCCTGTCCCACCCCCACCCCATAGGCCTTGATCGCTGGCCAGGCCCGAGGAACCCCACCAGTGCACGAATTCGTGCACCAGGCCTCTAGTTTCTAATAAAGGACTATAGGAGCGCTGATGTATCAGAAAATCTCCCTCTACTCAACCAACAGATATAACATGTAATTCAAACAACAGAAGCATAAAGTGAACTTTAAGGGGGAAAAAAAATGTGCCTATGATCTGAACTTAAGAAACCTAGGAGTGTATGCCAGGAAGCGGTAAAGGCAGCTTGTGTCCTGGAACAGACCAGAACAAGCAAGATCCCATGCCTCGTGTTAAATGAGGCCTCCAAGGTTTAAAGTCAGACACAGACCCTGCCACACAACTACCTGTTTACACGGTCTTGCCTTTCTAATTATGTGTATATTTCAATTAGTGAATGCACCCCCACACTGTGGCAAGGAGTACCTGGGAAACCATCCAGGAAACCCAACACCGCGCCCCTTGCTAACACGTTGACAGGGAGGCAGGGTGGTGTCCATCACCCCTGCGCTCCAGGACACCCCTAGACACAGACACGAGGCTGCTGCGGGGACCTCGTGGCAGTCCTGAGTGAAGACAAGGGCCTGGCCAGGCAACCATCACCGGACGTCAGAGGAACGCCCAGCAAGCACACACAGGGGCAGCAAGCACAGACGCGCAGGTGGCGGCCCGGGGCTGCGGGCCTCCCAGGGGCCGAGTCCCAGGG
>NW_005363209.1:617858-644410 GCF_000412655.1 Myotis brandtii | reverse complement strand
CGACCCGGAAGGAAGACAAGGAAGCCCGGAGGGGGCGGGGCCAAGAGGCGGGGCTCTCGCTGGGACCGCCCTCTCCGAGGCGGAGGGTTCCCAGTCCTGGGCGTGCCCTATATATTGTACAGTTACTCGCGGGTGGGCAGCGGCTGCAAGTCCACCGCGGGAATGACCGCTTCCTCCCACCGCCCTGCCACCTGTAGTGTAGGCCTCCTCAGTCCAGGGTGGGTGGATCCGGTGATGCATAGGGATTGCAGGTGGTAAGTCCTAAGAGGAAAAGTAGAACAAAGTTATGTTTTCTACTAGATGCATACCCTTTACTCCTCCCCAAAGTTATGCAAATTTCTACTCCCCAGGTAAAAATCAATCCTGCAGGCTCACTTCCCTCCCAACATTCAGAAGCCCGTGATCATTACCTCTGATGAAGATGCTCTCACGGTCTCCCTTAGTCGTTTTTTATTTATTTTCAATATATATAATATCACCTTTTTAAAAGTTTGCGATATTTATCTTATGACAAGGTTTCTCTTAAGATAGCAAAACATTTAATAATGACGAGATGTTGAACTAAACATACTTGCTTTCTGATTGCTCCTAAACAGGCAAAATAATGATATTTATTTATAAATTATATATATGAACTGAGCTGATATATGATGTGCAGTATGAATTGTATACAAAACAGTAAATTTTAAAAAGGAATTGAAGCTTAATCGTCAACCTCCCTTGAGTGAGCAGCACTTAGTGACTTGCTTCCAAAGACTATGGAGGAGTGGAGAGTAGCTTTATTGTGGAGAAACCTGGCAAGCATCTAGGCTAGATGAAAGTGAACAGCATTAGTGATAACCCAAGTTTGATAACATGCGCCCTGACATGGTGTGATGAGAAGGGCACTTCCTCCCTGTGATATTTTTTCTTAAAACCCATAAACCCAGTCTAACCTTGAGATAACATCAGAATACCCAGATATCCTACCAAATGCCTGAACAAATTGTCAAGTTAATGAAAAAAAGAAAGAGCCCTAGCCGGTTTGGCCCACTGGATAGAGCGTCGGCCTGGGGACTGAGGGGTCCCGGGTTGGATTCCGGTCAAGGGCATGTACCTTGGTTCCGGGCACATCCCTAGTGGGGGGTGTGCAGGAGGCAGTTGGTCGATGCTTCGCTCTCATTGATATTTCTAACTCTCTATCCCTCTCCCTTCCTCTCTGTAAAAAAATCAATAAAGTATATATTTTTAAAAAAAAAAAAGGAAGGAAGGAAGGAAGGAAGGAAGGAAGGAAGGAAGGAAGGAAGGAAGGAAGGAAGGAAGGAAGGAAGGAAGGAAGGAAGGAAGGAAGGAAGGAAGGAAGGAAGGAAGGAAGGGGAAAAGAAAAGAAAAGAAAAAAGAAAAGAAAAGGAAAGAAAAGAAAAGAAAAATTGAGAAATTCTCAGACCAGAGGGGGACTTAGGAGACAGGACCAGTAAATGTAATATGGGACTTTGCATGGGATCCTGGAACATGAAAAGGACATTGGTGGGAAAACTAGTGAAACTGGAATAAAGAGTGGAATTTAGCTAATAGTAATGTATATACCAATGTTGGTTTCAGAAAAGAAAAAAATGTACTATTATAATGTAAGACATTAAGAATAAGGGGGAAATAGGTGAGTGGTATACATGAACCCTCTATGGTACCCTCATTGTAACTTTTCTATAAACCTCAGTCTATTCTAAAGTCAAAAGTGGATTACAAATAATAAATGAATTTGTTAATTAATAAATAAAACTGACCCTTTATGGTTGCAGGTGAGACTTAATTGAGTTGATGCCTTCAGGGCACTCAGACCCAATCTACTTAAAGCAGTTTCTTATTTCTAACATAATTCCAAATAAACTTTTCATTGAAGTATAAAACATATTCAGAAAATGACCAAAATATGAGTGTAGTTTGATGTATTCAGCACTCAGATTAAAAAAAAAAAGAAGAAGATAACTACTAACATCCAGAAACCCCCACGTGCTCTCCTAAATGTATACTCTTTACTCCTCCTCAAGGGTAACCATTGTCCTGACTTTTAATACCAGAGATTAATTTTGCTAAGTTCTTGCCTTTATAAAGATGGATTCATACAATATACACCCTTTTGAGTTTGGCTTCTCTCTCTCTCTCTCAACATTAGTCTTGTGACAGTTATTTATGTCATTGAGTGTAGCGGTACCATCTTGAGTTTCTATTGTATAAATAGAACATAATTTATTTTCTATTCTCCTGATGGGCACTGAGCTGTTTTTAATTTCGATTATTACAAACAATGCTGCTATGAACATTTTTATGTATATCTTTTGGTGTATGACCCTCCATCCATTTTCATCTCTGGTGTTTAAGAGATGTAGTCGTTGGTGCTGTTATTTTATTTAGTGTGCTTGTTTAGTTTTTGTTTTTAAAGGCACTTAAAGTGCTGCTCAGAAAGTATGCAAGTTTATATTTAAGGAAAAGAAAAGACTAGGACAAAGTTCCATTTCTGTGACTAGATGGAATTTGGGCCATCATTGCTCAATCTACCCTCCCTCCAACGTTCTTGTCTCAAGGTCTGTGCCATTGCCATGCTTTGTTCGCTGGGCAGAAGAGTCAAGTGAGGCCATGGAAAAGGGCGATACTTATCAGTTAGTGATGGCACTGATTTAATGGGGGAACTAATGCCTAGTTATTAAATGGAATGTTGTTTGCAGCTGAATAGCATCCCACGCCTTAACAGCACTATTACAAATAAAGTAAGTCCCAACAAAGCTTAATTGTGCATAAAGTCACCAGCTCAGCAAGCTGGTTATGATCCATTCTATGTTAGCTTCAAAAGTTACAATGGTCTACTCAGACGGGGAGGCGGGCAAAGAAGGAGCAGGTTCAAAACTCTTCTTTGTTTCTAATCTCGAAACACTCATCATCATAACCTTTCACTATTTTCCAATGCTTTTTTAAATTTTAAAATGAAATGTCTACCAATTAGAAACTTTCGGGGAGAGGAGTATGCATGACAATAAGATACTATGTCAGAGGAAGGAGATATCATCATTCAGCACACTGCCGGAAGGGCCAAAAATGTCTTCACAATGAGGTTTTCTATCATTGGTTCCCAAGTAAGTTTTTCTATCAAGTCAAGACCTCTCAGAAAATGCAACTCCATGCATTTCCTACATAACTCAGTGAAAATAATTTATCTCTCTGTGAAATTTTAAGTTAACTAGTTTGTTGGAAAGTGGTCTTCAGTCTGTAATGTTAGTTCAAGGTTTTTAATATGCAAGTGGCCAAAAAGCATGAATAATAGCTAGTACGAGTGATCTCTTAGTGTACTTTTTTAAACCTCTTATAGTCAATAAAAAAGTTTCATTTTAATACTGATCTATCATAATATTAATCTAGAAACAGTTACAGTCATGAAGAAGAAAATAAAAATTTTAAGCGAGAAATAAACCCAAAAGTCATGAAGTCCAAACCCCTTTTTCACAGATGAGGAAAAAGAGGCTCAGACAGGTTAAGTGACTTCCCCAAATCAATGTTAGAACTGTCAATGAAACCTAACTCTCTGATTTTAAATCATATTACTTTACAAAATGACATCACATTACTTTATGATTTAACAAAAACTGAACTAATCATGCTCCCATTTTCCCATCACCTTGAAGTAGCTGAATACAGTAGAAAGAAAACTGAACACGGGGGTAGGAGGACCTGTCTATGCTGCTCTGCCATGTACGCAACTCTGTGATCTTGGATTAGTTACTACTTCTCTGAGCTTGTTCTCAGTTCTGTGAACTGTGCTCAACTCATAGGCACGGGAGAGATTTAAAAGAGATCATATATGTGAAAGCACTTTGTGAGCTATAAAGTAGTATGCAAATGTATGAATATTATTACTGTTACTAGAGGCCTGGTGCACGAATTCATGCACCAGTGGGGTCCCTCGGCCTGGCCTGTGGGATTGGGCCGAAACCAGCTCTCTGACATCCCCCGAGGGGCCCCAGATTGCAAGAGAGTGCAGGCCAGGCCGAGGGACCCCACCAGTGCACGATTTGGGCCAGGGAGGGACACGGGAGGCTAGCCAGTTGGGAAGGGACCACAGGAGGGCTCCAGGGCATGTCCGGCCCATCTCGCTTAGTCCTGATCGGCCAGACCCCAGCAGGAAGCTAACCTACCAGTCAGAGCGTCTGCCCCCTGGTGGTCATAGCAAGCGGTTGAGCGGCCTTAGCATATCATTAGCATATTATGCTTTGATTGGTTGAACGGCCGACTGGACAACGAGACACTTAGCATATTAGGCTTTTATTATATGGGATTAAAATGTGTTGAAGATCAGAAATTGAGTCTTTCCAGCACAAATTGTGAGAATAGAACTTTCAAGTTTATTCTAGTCTAATCCTTTCAATTGTTACCAGAGGAGAGAAAATCCTAGAAAGACTAGATAATTTACCCCAAAATTTATGGCAAGTTGCTTGCAAAGCCAAGACTCAAATGTAGGTCTCTTAACTTGTGGCTTTCAATGAATAATGTCTAATATCTTTGATAAGTGAGTACAAACTAGAAACCAAATATACAGCTTAAAATAATCTGAAAAAACTTTAGACTGTATTAGCACAGGTCTAGTAGGAATATCATGAAATAGTTTTTAAAATATTTTAAAAATAAAAACTAACAAAGTTAGTACTGTTTTGACTTGTACTGTTACTTTTTTATGTAGCTTGGATCATTTACTTGAAAACTTAGTATAATGAAAGAGTTTCAGTGGTCAAGAATAATGTAGGAGAAATACTACCTGGAGACAGTGGGCAGAATAGATCTCTTCCTGAAGTAACTTCATGCCTATGGTTCTTTGATGACTGGAACACAGCCATGAAAATGAACCTTGTGGCCATTGCCCAGGTAATCCCTCTTCTTAATACTTTTTCATTTTTCAAGTGAACTTTTTGTTGTTGTTAATCCTCACTAAAGGATATTTTTCCCATTGATTTTTGGAGAGAGTGGAAGGGAGGGGGAGAGACACAGAGAGAGAAACATTGATATGAGAGAGACACATCAATTGGTTGCCTCCTGCACATCCCCCGACCAGGCCCGGGGATCCAGCCTATAACCAAGGTATGTGCCCTTAACTGGAATCAAACCCAGGACCCTTCAGTCTTCGGGCCAACGCTCTATCCACTGAGCAAAACTGGCTAGGGCTCAAGTGAACTTTTGAGAGTTCCTGTGTATCTGTATTAGGCAAATCCATATAGTCTACTCACAGAGTGACACAATAATCAACAGAACAAAAAAAGAAAGTAAAGATTTTCTATCCATACAAGTAAAGCAAAAGTGATATGTGATTATCTGAGAGTTTCAATATTAATGTTCCATGTAATTCAAAGCCTTCAATCTCTCATAATTGTTTCATCCTCAGAGGAAAATTTAAGGGAACTAGATTATCCAGATAAACAAGCAATATTCACCCATTTATTTGTGCTCTTGCACAACTGTCACTGTCCCTTTCCCATTGGAAGATAATCTGTATATTTAAAACAAAAAAAGTTTGACAATAGGATTTTCTGGGTAACCCATGTGCTTTGGAACATAAAGAAGTGTCTCCAAACAAAACCCTTACATGTGCTGTCAACAAGAAACTCACTTCAGATAGAAAGACACACACAGACTGAAAGTAAAGGGATGGAAAAAGATATTCCATGAAAATGGAAACAAACAATAGAAAGACATTTAAAAAGAAATATAGAAAACAAATTTAAAACAAAGCTTACCCCTCCCCCCCTTGGTAACAAATTGATATAAAAGGTTTTCTGAATTTTGAGGAGAAATTGGCTTTCTTCTCTAATGGTTTCTCAAAATGTTACCAAAGATAAAGTTCCCCATCATATACTATTCTCTTGTTATTTTTCCTTGCTTATCATTTCAGCCTTTAATGTTGAGATAATTGATTGCTTTAGAGGAAGGGTCTTTTCTTCCAAATCAAATGACTCACAAAGAAAGTCACTAAGAGCAGAGGGTGAGAAGCCAGGATGGGCTGCTGGCAGCGTTCCCCCTTCCGCCCGCCTCCTGGCTTCCTGCCCCCTGGGAATGCCTGCGGCTGCCAGGACAGCACAAACAACTTGGAGGTGGGCCAGACAAGATTTAACAGTGGTCAATTGGGATCGATCTGTTATGGAACTGGGCACTTTATTTACTATTTACTAAATAGATTGCTACTCATATGGTGTTGGACTATTTTATAGGATGAGAGGTCTTAAGCCAATTTCATATTTGTGTGTCCTATTTCCCTAATAATGAATATTTTTCCATAGCCTTTAGTATAGCTAGAAAGCAAGCTTAATGCAATCACTCAGAAGTATCTCTTTAGGGAACCAACACAAGTATTTGAAATTCAGAAGAGTGAGTGTTTGAGATACTTTCTTTGAAGGTCATATTTTGAGAATGGGAGGGGCCATTTTTTCTGTAAGGACAATATCAGTATTTTTCTCTCCCTCTAATAAGAATTTATGTTCATTTTGATCAAGAGTTGGACTTCACATAACAAATTGTGTTTGGTGTTTTTTTTTTCTATTCCAATTTTGTCTGTACCTCCAACTATAAATGGGAATCTAAGCAGGTATTCTTTTTTTTTTGTTTTGTTAAAAATATTTTTATTGATTTTAGAGAGGAAGGGAGAGAGAGATAGAAACATCAGTGATGAGAGAGAATCATTGATTGGCTGCCTCCTGTATCCCCTACTGGGGATCGAGCTCCCAACCTCCCTCCCCCATCGGGAAATGAACCATGACCTCCTGGTTCATGGGTTGATGCTCAACCACTGAGCCACAGGGCTGGGCTAAGCAGGTATTCTTTTATGTGGAATACCTGACAAATACTACTTACAGTAAAAAATACTAGAAGTCATATGGGCCAATACTTCTCAAACTTTAATGTGCAATGGGATACTATTCAGGCATGAGAAAGGAAGAAATCCTCCCATTTGTTACACCATGAACGGACCTTAAGCACAAGTGAGATAAGTCAGATAAAGACAAGTACTGAACATCATTTATATGTGGAATCTAAAGAAGTTAAATCTGTAAAAAATAGAGAGTAAATGGCAGCTACCAGGGGATGGGAGAGGGGTTAAAGTGATGGTGTTTAAGGGTAAAAACATGTAACAAGTAGTAAATAAGTCATAGAGACTTAATGCACACTGTAATGAATATAGACAATAATATTGTACTATAATCAGGCAATTCAATAAGTATCACTACATGTAATGCAAGCATATTACAATATATACATGTATCAAAGTAATATGTACTTAAACTTGCACAATATTACATGTCAAATTTATTCAATTAAAAAAACAACTTTAATATGCATATCAATCTCCTGAGAATTATGTTAAAATACAGTTTCTGATTCTGGGTTGGAGCCTGAGTTCTGAACTTTTAACAAGGTCTCAGATGATCTGGATGCTACTACACCCTGAACTATACTTCGAGTAGATTTAGGCCATTTCACTTGCAGAATATTATGTCTGAACTATGCAGATTTATCGTGAACAGTTACTAATATTACAAAGCAAAATCTCAACTTTAACTGGAGGCTTGAACTAAGTAAGTGAATAGAATCTTTATTAAACATTTGTGTTGACTTCTTTAGATAATTTTAGATTTCTTTGGGACTAGAAGGAGGTAATCCATTGCTATTTTGGTTTTACTGAAAAGGCAGGTGCAAGAGAAAAATCTATGGCACAAGTGGGCATCCCTTTAGTCTTAGAAGACTATTGCTGGCCCGTCTTTCAAGAGAATCCAGCAGTCAATACTAGAAGAGTTTGGGGGATTGAATTCTAAGCATGTGCCAAGACTACATGACCAATTTAACTTTCTATATGTCAAAGTTCTCAACCAATGTGTCATGACTCCAGCCGCTATTCTGCTCCAGTCTGCCTTTGTTTTCACCAAGTGCAAGTGCAGCACAGAAATGAGGGCATAAGAAAAACACCTGATTTGTTATTCACAGCAGCAGTTCCAAGCCCAGACAGCTCCCAAGAAAATCCGCGCAAGGTCTTGCTGTGACTTTGTGACCAAAGACTTAATGTTCTCATACCATTAGTGGGCTCTGGCACTTTATCAAACCTGTGATATTGACTAACTACCAGTAATTGCTGATTTATGGGCAGAAATTTCTCAGCCTTGTTTTCTTCAGGACTCTAATATAACTTCATCTTCTGGAAACGCGTTGAATCAGTCTGTTTATGTGCTCTGTGAGCTTTGCTGTTGACATATCTAAATAGAGGACATTTTGCTCTTTTACCTGTTGCTGTTAAAATGACCTTGTAGTACGTTATTTGCCTTATCTCCTTTAAAAAACAACCACACTCCTCTGCTTTCAGGGAGGGGAATGAACAGAACATAGCATGTGGGAAATACATTTTTATGTTCTATAATTTTCAAAAGCTCTTTCCTTAAGCAGGATAAGATAATGCTATACCATGAAGGATTTCTAAAGAGCACCTAGTCCAGGATGACAAATGGGTATCACTTCCAGTGCCCTCCAACAGAGGAATGAGGGCAGATACGCCTTTGATTTTTTCCAGTCCAGATCTAGTATCAACCCTAACTTCTAGTCCATGCTTTCCTATTCTTTGTATCTATTTTTGCTTTCTTTCTTCTTTTTTCCCCCCCATTATCTGGCACCATCAACATAGATACAAGTACCAATCAGGCTTCAAAATAACATCTGAAGAAGTATTAGAGTCATATCAAGAGCCTAAGACAACTCTACTAATTGCACGTTGCCTTCAAACTTCCTGTACCCCTATTCTACAACTAATCTGCACCTGGAACCCCAGAACCACAGACACGCAAACCTTTGTCCTCAAGCATTTCCAAAGCAGCCAGTGTGTGCTTTGTGCCTAATTCCATGTTCACGAATCATCATGTTATAACAACCCTTGAAACCATACTACGGAATATCTATGACCAAGCCACAGTTCATAATAGTTGAACACATACATGTGTCTCTGGTTTCCATTTATAACATTTTCCAGAATTAAGGCCTCCAAACTCCTGTCAGGTGCCACCTCCATCTCTCCTAAACCTCCTTGCTCATTGCATACAGCACTGGGAGGGAGGCAGAGGCTGATGACAGCACCCTTGGAGACCATAGACTATCTTGTATGTGTCCAAGAATAGAAGTATATTTTGTCCTGTTTATTTCTGGATTCAGGAGAGCACTAATTGCAGCCAAAACGTCTAGAGCTGATTTAGATTTCTTTCTGGCAGCATGACCTTGCCTGAGCTACTTCACCTTCTTGATATTTTGTGGATAATGGCATCTGCTCTCACATGTGGATAATCAAAGAAGAAATGCAAAAGAACTTTGCTCTCTCCACAAGAGAGGTTCTAGTCTATATAAACTCAAGGAATTATTAAGATACAGATATTTTCAGGCTGAGTTGGGTGTGATTGAATTTTACACCATTCAATGTGCATGTTTAGTGATTTTGTTATTGGTGGGATTCTTGGTATGTTAATGAAGACCTATGTATAGTTTTCTTGATTAACTCATGGCTCAGGACTTGTTACTTCAAGCACCGAACAAAACTCAGTTTTTTTTTGAGGCATTGCAGCCAATATCTCAATTATTCATCTTAGGAATTAGTGTAAAATTAACAGAGATCCCTGTTCATATGGAAATAGATGAGTATGTTAATTGAAATTCTGTAGCTGGAAAAAATCTTGCATAATGAAAGGATTGATATTAATATTTTTAATAGAAGATGTATATCATATTGTTAATAAGGAATAATCCATTCATGTGTACTTGTTCTAAACAATTATTTTATGTAGTTTATCTCAATTCCAAAGTAGAAATTATTCAATATACTTAGCAACTATTTTGAAACAGAAATATGCTAATACACTTTTTAATTTAAAGTAAAGCTATGTTAAAACATTGAAATTTCCTTCTTGTTCCTTCTTATCTCTTTTCTATCACCTTCCATGTCCAAATTTTCACATTCAGTTGCTGTAAGAGTTTACTAATTCTTAATTAGAACTGAATAAATAGGGTACACTTCCACTAATCATCTAGATTAAACACTAGGTGTGTGATAACTTGCCATCACTAAAATCCCCTGATTCTCCCAGGTAGATCCCTTAGAACCTTTTCTGGTTTTACATATAAAGTTAAGCCTAAATAGTGGCAACAATGATTTATTGAAATGCTGAAGGAAATGATATGCCACATTACATGTAAATATATATATGTATATATGTACACACACACACACACACACACACACACACACACACACACACACCCTGAACTCAAGATGAGGCCTCTAATCTGTTTTAAATTTCTGATGCTTATTATAACATAACATAGCCCCAGCTCAGTGGTTAGAGCATTGGCCCTCACACTGAAAGGTTGTGGGTTTGATTCCCGGTCGAGGGCATGTACCTGGGATGCAGGTTAGATCCCCGACCCCAGTCCATGCCATGGAGGCAACTGAGGTGTCTCTCTAACATTAATGTTTCTCTCTCTCTCTCCCCCCTTCCTTTCCTCCTTCCCACTCACTCTAAAAGACAATGGGAAAAATATCCTTGAGTGAAGATTTAAAAAAATATTTTTAATACACATGTAATATAACATAAATTATAGAAACCTTATTTCACTTATCCTTTTTATAATATTTCACCATTCATTTTCATTTAGAAATTTAATTCAGAAATTAAAGAAAATAAGCGTGTCTTGAGGATCTATGATGGGAAAGGCTACAAACATAGGTACAATTCTAGGGATTTTCAGGCAAAGAAAAGCCTTCAAGGGAAAAAAAAGGGCAGGAACTGTTTTGGGATTGGTGATGAGAGGGTTGCAAAAAGTATAGCAAAGAATCTCCTGCCCCTTCTCTACCCACAGCACTTTATGATAATTTTACCTCCTTTTCATCAATGCTGTGAAAATATTGTTTTGAATACAGATTGATATGTGAAGAAATTCTAAAGCAGAAGGTAATTTTCCATAGAAACATATACAATAATTTCACTGCTTCAAATTGCCCAAAACAACTGAGGATGGCATTGACTAACATTTAAACATTTACTGGGGACGTAAGGAGCACCCAGAAGGATAAAGGAATCATTGGTAAGACAACATTGGCAGCCATCTGACAAGCCCAGTGCACAGTGCAGATGGGTGATAGGGCACAAGAGGCCACTGGGTGACAGTCGTGAGCAGAGATTGCAAGTTCAGGCACCAAGTATCCCTTCACACTCCCCATAAAGAAGGAATTTGGCCTAGCTGGTGTGGCTCAATGGTTGAGCGTCAACCCATGAACCAAGAGGTCACTGATTCGTCTCTTGGTCAGGGCACATGCCCGGGTTTGGGGTTTAATTCCCAGTGGGGGTGCAGGAGGCAGCCTATTATTGATTCTCTCTCATCATTGATATTTCTATCTCTCTCTACCTCTCCCTTCCTCTCTGAAATCAACAAAAATATATATTTTTAAAAAGAATGGGATTGGGAGTTTGGGATAAAAACATTGAACAAATAATCCTAAAATGGGGGGGGCTTCTCCAACCATTTCTAACTCAAAATTATGGGAGGAGAACCCATAAACAATCAATTTATCTACTTTTTTGTCCAAAGGGCCTGATCCACATACTATGACTGCATAATAAATTACTGCAAAACTTAGTGGAGAAAGGTAACAATTTATTATGCTCAGATTCTGTGGGCCATGCTGCAGCATAGTGGGGTCCGTTTGCCTCTGCTGTAATCAGTCTGGGCCTCAGCTGCAAGACTCAGATTCGAAAGCGGAGGCTGTCGTCATCTGAAGGTTCTCTCACTCACATGTCTGGCAGTGAACACCGGGTGGTCACCTGGGGGCCTGAGTGCCACTCTAGGTGGGCTTCTGGATGAGGTCTTTCTGCAAAAAAGCTTTTTTGACTTCATCCCTCTGTGGGGGCAAGCGTCCTAAGGGAGAGAGCCCAATGTAGGCGAGCACTATCCTTCCTACGCCCTGGCTTTGGAAGTCATGCAGCATCACCTCTGTCATATTTTGACTGTGGAAATGGTTATGAGGTCCTGCCCAAATCCAAGTGAGAAAACAGAGACCTCGCCTCTTGGGAGGAGGAATGGCAAGGTTCTGAAGAGCATGACCATCCAGAAATACTGCCACAGCCATAGCTGTAAAATACAAGCTGCCACAGGGCCCTAGAGAGCTCACAGCACAAATGCTGTGCAGCAATCTCTTTCTGCCCCTCTCCTACCCTTGCCTATACCCTCAGTAGCTGTTGCAGTTTTATTAATAAAGAGAGAGACTCAGGGGACTTAATAAGAAGCCTGGACTTTGCTTAGGGAATTATTAATAAAGTTTATTATGGGTTTTCAATATTCAAACTCAATGTAGATTAATATATCCCTGGAGCATGGAAAAGATAAGTGATCTGGAGTGGTGGTTTGGTGTAAATCCTTGAGGACTTTAAGTGCCATGGTGAGAATTTAGGTTTTACCCTGGATACAGGACTTTGCTCTGTGGCAATAGAGAAGTGGCCGCATGGTTTTGATGAGGTGAGTGGCATAATCGTTTAGGAAGATGACTCACTTTGAAAGCCCTAGGCAGGATGGCAAGAGATTAAAAAGTAAGAGAAAACTGAAATTCTCTTAAGAGACTGCCTCTCAACCGAAATGCCTCATTAATTTCTGCTCTCAGTGTTGTCTCTAGAATCCATGGACTGATTTGCACCCTGGAGGCTGAGACCAGTAAGGCACTCTCCAACACTCCCTTGTATTCCTACTCCTTTCCCTGAGTTCCTTGCTTACCAATGGTCAGAATGTTTGCCCCAAATCTCTTTGTTACATCATTTAATTAAATATTTTTAAACACAATTAATTTTGAGGGCAAAAGGAATGAGGATAGTTGTTTCTGTAAAAACAAATGACCTGCTTTGGAAAGACAAAATGAAGGTTTAATAAGTGCTGCAGGAATAAGAGTGGGTGAGACTAGGGTAAAGGATTTGGAACAAATAAAAATCTAGAGGGATTTTGTAGGCAGGTTACTTGTAAGAGTCTTGGACTTTATAATAGACTAGAGGCCCAATGCACAAAATTCGTGCAAGGGGCTTGGCCCTCACAGCCCTAGCTTCGTCCGGAAGGTCGTCCAGAAGATTGTCCGGACAGTCATTCTGCTGTTTGGTCTAATTAGCATATTAGCTCTTGATAATATAGGATGATACAGTGTAGCACAGTGGTTAAGAGTCAAAGAGCTAAACTTAAGGAATTCCATTCTAGTTCTACCATTTGCTATCTATATAACTTTGGGTAATTTACTTAGCTTTTATGTGCTTCAGTTTCTTTATATGTAACATAGAGTTACTAATACTATCTACCTCATTGTTTATAGTGAGGATTAATAGAGTGAAAAATTTTTAAGTGCATAAAAGAGTATCTACTACACAGAAAGTGTTAAACAAAGGCTAACTATTAGTAGTAGTAGTAGTATGCACTATGATATGGCTTTTTAAAGGACAGTGCAGCACACCAATAAATAAATAGGAAAATGCTATGGCTACATCAAAAGATGATGAGTGGGTATATATTTATATTTTCATAATGTATCTGTGTCATAATATTTATAATTCCCTGCTTACACAGACTTAACAATAATATTGATAAGCTATTGGTCCCAATGATAAGAGAGTCTTCTATGTCTGGAGGGTTCTTGCCAGATGAGTGATATTAGGGGTCAAGGATAAAGACAGGGAGAATGGAGAGTAGGGGGCAGAGATGAGAGACCTGAAAATTGTGCACAAAAGGAGAGACAGGAATATGGTCCCAAGGCTTGAGCCTGAGTACTTGAGAAGATATTTACCAAGAAGAGAAGGCCCAGTTTGGGAAGGGAGGATGAAAACACTTTATTTAAATATGATAGTTTTTAAACTTATTATTTTCCAGGCTTTGATCCTGAACCCTCCTTAGTTCTTCCCCAAAACACTCTCTCTAGGCAAATGCATCTCCTGGCTTTGGCTAACATATTCTAACCATGCCAAAACTCATGAACAAGCTCAAACCTCTCCACTGAACTTTAGACTAATATAGACAGCTGGCTCCCAAACATAGCTCTTCTTGAATGGCCCCTAGAATATGCATTGAACATTCAATATGTGCAAAGTAATTTATCATCTTCCTGCTAACACCTGTTCCTTCTCCAAATTACCTTAACTAATGATGCCATCATTTACCCAATTATGAAGGCCATGGGTGAGCTGAAAACCAATCTAAATGTCTCCTCTTACCTTACCCCTCACACTTAATTGCTCTGTGAGACTTGCCATTTCACCTTTTAAGTAATATTTGAATCTGTCCCTCTGCCTCCCAACTCATTTCCCTGCCTTCCTTACTGGTATCTCTGCCTTCATGTTTTCTGCCTTCTAATCCCTGCTTTACTTTGCTACCAGAGATACATTTATAAAATGCAACATGACCATACTACATAAATGGTCAAAACTTCAATAGTTCCCCATTGTCTAGAGGATTTAGCCCAAAATTCTACAATGGTACATAACATAATGACACATTATGATGTGCTTTCTGCCTTTCATTTCAGATGTATCTTTATTCCTTGTAACTTATAATCAGCCACATGGAATTATCATGAAAATAACCCCACCTTTCAGAACTTACTGTTCAAAAACTACACAATGAAATTTTCAAGGAGAAGGTCTTAACTGGATCAATGAAGAGCATCTCTATTTGCTTCAAGGAATCTTTTACAAAAAGAGGAAAAAACAAGCTCAACCCAAAGTTTCTGAATTCATTTTTAAAAAGCCTACCTAGTATAATTTCACAGAGAAAAATCCTCACGAAGGGATGTTTGCAGTCTATATTTTCTTCTAAATATTTGTTTTATGAATCTATAAATATGCATATAAATATGCACTTCTAGTTAACAACTATAATTTGTATTTTCCTTGCATTTACTTCTATGTAAATTCAAATTTTTATAGTATGAATAGGACCAGAACTCTGCTTTATAACATTGCATGTATGGGACAAAAAGAATTTGTCTAATAATGAGTTAACATCTAACAATCATAAAAGCACCAATTATACCGTCAGAAGTGCCCTATACACAAAAAGAAATGCAAAAGAGAACAGAGAGGATATTAAAAGAACTCTAAGAAAATACTTTGCATAACCCTATAATAATCAAATCTACAAGAAATGAACAGTAGTTTAAGAAAATATAAATTACCAAAATTGGCCCTTGAAGAGATAGAAAATCTAAATAAGTTAATTTTTATGGAAAAAAATAAAGTTGTTATAGAACCACTCCTCAAAAATGTGTAGAACCCAGATGGTTTTACATGAATTATTTCAAACTTTCCAGGAACAAATTGTTTCTGTGTTATATAAACTGGCCCAGAACACAGATAAAGAAAAACTGTCTCTCTTCCTCATATGAAGTTAGCATCCATCTAACAAGGAGAGCACAAACTTCAGACCAATAACCCATAAAAGCACTGACACAAACTCCTAAGTAAAAGATAAGCCCACTTACTTTAAATATTTTCAAATGTTTAAAAATGACTTACCAAAATGAATTTTAAAAATGCAAAAAAAATCCTGGCCAGTGTGCTCAACGGTTAGAGCATTGGCCTTTGCACCAAAGGGTCAAGGGTGTAATTCCCAGTCAAGGGCCCATACCTGGTTTGCCAGTTTGATCCCTAACCAGTCAGGGTATGTGTGGGAGGCAACCGGTCGATGTCTGTCTTTCTCTCTGTCTCCCGCCCACCTCCCCTCCCTTACTTTCTGAAAGCAATGGGAGAAAAAAATCCTTAGGTGAGGATTTTAAAAATGCACAAATAGTTCAATATTAAAAAAATGTATTAATAGGTCCCAAGAGGAAAAGCCATATTATTATTCTACTAGAGGCTTGATGCACGAAATTCATTCAAGAGTAGGCCTTCTTTCCCCCGGCTTCCGGCACCGGCTTCCCTCAGGCACCCAGGACACAGGCTTCCCTCTGGCCACGGGCAGGCACCCGGGACCTGGGCTTACCTCCCAGCCCTGGCTTTGTCCAGAAGGTTGTCCAGAAAGACATCCAGTCTAATTAGCATATTATGCTTTTATTATTATAGATATTTCAAAGGGGCAGGTTTTTGGGTTTTTTTTGATAAATTGGGAAAACGCACAGATTCTCCATATTTGGCATGACTATCACCTACTCTTACAATGGCTATAAAATGGTTAAGCAATAACACCCTGAGATGCCACAAGGTATCATAAGTTCTGATGATGGATTAATAGAATACAATGTATGAAGGGGGGAAAATGTGTTAAAGATGACTCCGGTCTTCCAACTTTTAATTCCTAGTTAAAGTACCAAAGCTACATAACTGGAGTCTCATGGATAAATAATATTAGTTCTAATAAGAAACTTCAATTTGAATTTTTATTATATGGCTAAATTATTTTTCTCTAGTTGGCACAAAAGTCTCATTATACTTAACAACCATTATCCCATTGGGAAAAGAAGTTTTCTTGCCCAGAATTAAGCTGATTGCCAAATTACCATTTGTGCTGACGAAGTTGAAGTGCCACCGCTTTTGTTTCTACCTTGCTCTTGCTCCCTGATGAATGGTGATTTAGTTTGTGTAACTGTTTAACACACCAAGTTTTAAAGACTGATTGCAACTTTTAGTTTGAGATGTTTGACCTTTTATCCACATTTAAATATCTGAAAAACATTTGGAAACCTCAGTTAGAAGATCAAACAAAATTCGGTCACAACAGTTCCTGACCTTTCTACATTTTGGAGTAAAGGAATTAAGACTTCAGGCTTTCTTAATACACATTTGAAACCAAGTTCATTGATTGAGAGCTTTCTGTTCTTCATTTGTCTCCTCAGCTTTACCTAACGTCAGTGTGAAATCTGTGGCACTCCATCCATTACTTTCTCTTTGTTCCTCTAACCTCTCTAATGTTCAAGTGACTTTCAGCTGAGTGAATACAAGCCCAGGTTTGAGTATGTATTACCAAATTGGTCAGAGTCTTACAGTGGGAAGCTAAAACAATAATCCTAATATTGGCCAGCAAAGGATTTACTTAAGTTTAAAACCAAGTCTTGTTTTCATTTTACAAAACCGGAATGTTTTCTACTTTTTCATTTATTCATTCAAGGGTGCTTATTGGGGCATACTGTGTGCCACAGCAGTGAATTAAGACCTTTCATTCATAAAGATTATAGTTGAGTGGGGATATCTATACTAATAAAAGGGTAATTAGACCGGGTCGACTAGCCATCTTCCAGATGTCTGACTTCCTTCCGGACAAAGCCATGGTGGTGGGGGCCGAGGCAGAGGCAGTTAGGGGTGATCAGGCCAGCAGAGGAGGGCAGTTGGGGGCAAGATCAGGCCAGCAGGGGAGGGCAGTTGTGGGCAACCAGGCCAGCAGGGGAGGGCAGTTGTGGGCAACCAGGCCAGCAGGGGAGGGCAGTTGTGGGCAACCAGGCCAGCAGGGGAGGGCAGTTGTGGGCAACCAGGCCAGCAGGGGAAGGGCAGTTGGGGCAAGATCAGGCTGACAGGGGAGGGAAGTTAGGGGTGATCAGGCAGGCAGAGGCAGTTGGGGGCGAGATCAGGCCAGCAGGGGAGAGCAGTTGGGGGTGAGACCAGGCCGGCAGGGGAGGGCAGTTAAGGGCGATCAGGCAGGTAGGCAGAGGCAGTTAGGGGTGATCAGGCAGGCAGGCAGAGAGGTTAGGGGCAATCAGGGCATGATGCAGAGGCAGTTAGGGGCAATCAGGCAGGCAAGCAGGTGAGTGGTTAGGAGCCAGCGGTCCCAGATTGCGAAAGGGATGTCCTCCAAGGGGTCCCCAATTGGAGAGGGTGCAGGCTGGGCTGAGGGACCCCCCCCCAGTGCACAAATTTTGTGCACTGGTCCACTAGTAAAACAATCAGCATAGTAAATAACAGAAACATGGCTGGTGTAGCCCAGGTTTGATTAGACAAATTCACACATGTAATCCCAGTATCAAAGCAAAACTGCATAAGCCACTAGCTGTAGCTAAGGCATAAGCCCTTTCTCCAAAGGGGAAGACCTGTTTAAAGGTCCCCAAGAAACCCCTGCCCTCAGGAAGCTTTCTATCAAGAAATGTGCTTCTCAGCCCCTTCAGGAAGTGAAACAGGCAGCCATGTACTTACTGTGAATTCAGGACAAGTCTTCATTAGATCAGAAAAGTGCCTACACTTTGGGCCTCTGCATGCCACACTAAAGTCAAAAGCTCCCACTCCCAGATACATTTTGTGCATTAAGAGAACAAAGCCTAGGGCACTCGTAGTGAAGATATTTTTTTTCTTTACCTCTAAAAGAAACAAAATTTGAGTGAGCTAGATTTATATTAATGAGCCAGGACAGCCCCTGTGTGTTAGCCTAAAATAGCCCCATTGCTATTTACTTCTTCATAGCAGGTAATACCATTAGCCCAAAGCCTGACACTTTCAAACTCAAATTCTCACACACGTGATTGCTTTAAATAAATAAACATGTTTTAGCCACTTTGAGCATATGTACTTTACATACCCATAAACTACATCCAATATCTGCCAGTCATAGAGACAAAGCCCATTGCCATAAATGACACCAACTCGCTATTGCCCTTCAGAGCTCTCTGACCCAGAAACTCCACCTTGCTGCTGAGCAACATCCCCTAACACAAAGCTCCTGCTCGGACTCCCATTTGTGCCCTGGGAGTTCCCTTGCCCTGTTCCTCTTTTGGTTGGTGGTCTTGTGTTGCTGTGTCTGGAAGGTCTCTTGCTGGAAGGGGCTTACCATCAGTAGCGGTTGGAAGCCACCTTGTCCAAGCACTCCCCAATAAAGCCCGTTGTGTGTTACTGCCTCTCATGATCCTATCTTTTCTTGCTCAACCCTGACATCTCTGAAATACCAGAGCCACACGAGTCTACGCACTTATAATGCATTTGCATCACTTTGTTCAGAAGAAATGTGTTCCCAAAATCTTACCAATGAAGCAAATTTCATTGTATGTTAATATTGATATATTTCTTCTGCTCATCCAAGTTCTGAACCATGTGAGAGATAAAGGAGTCAGAGAGAAGGTGGTCAAACTGACAGCAATGGGCTTCTTAATGCTGCGCCCAGAGTTAGGCAGACTCACTCACTCAGCCTCAGGAGGGGCTGCAGATCCAACCTTCCCACTCCAGGGGCAGATCAGAGCTCATGCTCTCTCCAGGCAGCCAGGCAGGCACACCCCAAAGTGACAGGCAGAGAAAGAGGCACCAGCCAGAGAAGCCACTGAGCAATGGGTAGGATACAGGCCAAGGGTGTGCTCCCAGGCGGCCCTCTGCGTAGAACAGTGGTTCTCAACCTTTCTAATGCCGCAACCCCTTAATACAGTTCCTGATGTTGTGGTGACCCCCAATTTCATTGTTACAAATTGAACATAATTAAAGCATAGTGATTAATCACAAAAACAATATGTAATTATATATGTGTTTTCCGATGGTCTTAGGTGACCCCTATGAAAGGGTCGTTTGACCCCCAAAGGGTCGCGACCCACAGGTTGAGAACCTCTGGCATAGAAGGAAGCAGCAGCATTGGGAATGAGTATTCTCCCCTAATAACCATATTCTCTTTTGTGACTGCAACTCATAAGAGTGGAAATATTTCTGTGGAGAAAGTTTATATCCAAGATGATATGACTTTAGTTGAGAACCACCACTTTTACAATCATACACGTAAAGGAAGAATATTATATTTCTTTTGATAAAATGCTCAAATTATATTGATAAAAATGACTAAGTTTATTTTTATGGTTAGGGTCATAACATTCATGCATAGAAAATATGTCAGGTTAACTGAATGAAACACAGTGGACTGACTAACCCTCAGCTTTCATTAGTCAATGAAATTTCATATTGGAGTCTATGCTAGGAAACTATGCCACGGTTATAGGTTTGTTAGAACTTCTAGTGATTGTAGTTACTTCCTGACTTTCCTAAATGAACAGTTATATCTTAGTTCTAAGAAAGAAGAGGCACTCAACTCTAGCAGTGGTGACAGCCTAAAATACAGCAACAAAGAAAGGAAAGCATGTGTGGGAAGACATCACTTAAGTGTCTCCAAGGGAGGCTGTCATATGATGTATGTCAAGATACAACCTTGCTTACAAGTTCTGTAAGCTCACACACCTGCCTGGCATGCTTCTGTATTTTCAGGTATACTTACTTATAAATATGAAGTGAAACACACAGAACTTAAGCCACCAGACACCAGAAAGGAAATGTTTTGAGCCTATTAGAACGAGAGATTATATGAGGGTACTGTGGCTTTAACTGCAAGCCCTGAAACCCTGGTCGTGTTGTGACACTGTTGTGACATTTAAGAAGAGTTACACCAGACAATTTAGATTTCACTGTGACATATGCTGTATAAATTCTTTAATGTTTAACTTATCTTGCACTAAACAGCAGAGGAATACTTAGTAAGTGCAAGTAGGTCAACATCACTTTAATTTGCATTATCAGTGCAGAAGAACATTTTACACTATACGTGTTGTGATAAAACACTGTGTCATTTCTGTCACCCAATGCAGAGTATTTTTAGTTCTCTGCACATTGTGTGTGGAGATATTTGGTATTGCCTTTAATGTAACTTGCCATATGCGTTCTAGTTTCCAAGCATTGGCAGAAGTGAGCAAAAAGCACTGGCCAAACTTCAAGGGGTTAAGGTTTTTGCTAACAAATATGGACTATTTGATATGAAAACCATCATTGTTTGATATGTCAAATAAAACATTTGTCAATCAAAAGTCTTTAAGCACCGGGCTATGTGACATTTACTCTTTTATAAACCAACAAAGTCCCTGGTGGCATGCCTTTTTTCCTCTCATTTAAATAGTGGTAGGAGAACAAATCATACTTCAGGGCAAGTTGATAACTGCCAGTCACGATTCCTGCCTTGTTTACTATAATGAGGAGGGTAATAAATGCATCTGACCATTTCGGCTGGCATTTGCATAGATGAATGATTTGTCCAGTCAGTCGCTCTCCAGTGATTTGGGTCTTTTTGTCAGCACAAAGAGCATTCAGTCTCTCTGGAATTTACAGCAGCCAAGCTCTCATTAGCAAACATCCTTTACCATGAATGATTCAAATAATTACCACTGAAATAATAAACTGTTTCACAAAAACATTTTATTTGATGGCTCCAAACATCAACTTTTCTGAATTGTTGACATTCAAATAAGCCAGAGAGCCGCATTGTTCAGGAACAATGGCCCTCTTGTTAAAGGGTGGGCATTGTTTTACCTCCAATAGACCTTTCAACTTGGCCAGCTATCAAATTCGTCCCTCAAACTGCCTGCCAACATTCTGGGTGATCAGAGGGCATGTACCAGATGGAGCTGTTAAAACTTTACATATTCAAACTCCAGGAAATATTCTTTCAATTTACTTTTGAGGTTGCAAACCTAGAACTCCAGATTAATTAGCAGCTGCTATTTGTATCTCTTTTGCACCTACTGGAGCCAAATAATATTAAATGTCCTCACTTATACTGAGCTATTCAAGTGCGAGTTCTTCGCTGTAATGGTATTCTATGTGTATAATTAAGTGTTATTTGATATAGTTTTGGAGTTCAAACAAATGAGCAAGCAACAATTATACCTTATTATGATCTTCTCTAGTGCATAGCCATAGGGTTGCTCTCAGTGCATTACCAAGTTCATAGCGGCAGGCAAGCAGCAGTTCCTGTTATCAACTTTTTTCACCCTCTGCGCCATGCATAATTTAGAGAGTTTTATTAATTTTGAGCTGGTTTAATGTATGCGCATGTTCTGAAGATCTAGGTAGATTGTATGACTAAGTTTAGCTTACATAGTGCAATTGTTTATGCATGTAAATGTCTGAAAAATATTTCCCCTCAAAGCTTAAAAAGCTATGGTTTCATTTAAATAGATTAACTTGCACATTGCACCTTCTTCCTTACCTGCAAGGGGAAATTCAGGAAGGGTACGAATGGAATATATTTTTTGTGCTTTGCAAATTTCCTCATTACTTTGCTTTCACTTTCAGACTTAGACATATTATATATAGCAAGAAGGGAAAACCTCAATAATAGTAAAATACCTTGATGTTCATACAAAATTACAACACGGTACAGGAAAACTGTGGTCATTGGTAAGCAAAATTTTTAAATGTTAACTTTGAGGAATAGCTTAAGGCTATTAATAATACCAAGGAGATTTTATAGACCCTGTAGCCACGCTCTCATAGAAGTATCCTTCAAGGTTGCCTGATATAAGTGGCTACTTAAAATGGCATATGCTTTTTTAAGCTTCCATTTCTATCTCACAAGGATAGATGCAAATTAGAACCATAATTTGTCATAGTTAAAATATTTCACTTTATTGGGACGTTGTGTCCACATTCTCAAGGTTCTCTTTTGCCACCAGCTCAGAACTTTTGACTTCGAATGGCATGGCTTTTTTATTTCCCCTTTCTCCTGCTGCCTGCGTGGTTGGTAATCATGGGCAAGACTACAGAACCCATTTTTCATTTTGTTATTTGGCTTGTCAAATCAAAGGTCAAGAGATGATGAAGAAACCCCAAAATAGCCCAGGATTGGCAGATTTTCCCCCAAGTTTTCTAACAGAATTTGGTGCTTATGAAAGTGAGGGAATAAAGAACTGGCTATAGCCATAAATCATGCAGGCAAGAGCTTTCCAAGTTTTGCACAGTTTCACTGCCTAGTGCCCAGAGGCCCAGAAAAGAAAAGCAGGTGTCCTGCCATTAATAGTGCCATTCTCATGATCTCAAGGCTGGGGGCAGGTGAGGACAGCTTTCTGACATCGGCTCATCATTTATGATTGGAGACGGGGACAGAGCATAAGTGCCACCTTACCTCTTTATCTGTGATCCCTCTCAGACATGACTTGATATGCGAGGGGTGCGGCAGCATAGAATGTCAGTGCCAGGGGCCGCATCAGGAGCCCAGTAAGCAGCAGAACTTGCACTTGAACCCAGTCTCTTGACAGCACAGGCAGAGGTCATTCTCTGAGAGGTAGACACAATGATATGCCCCTAAGGCTTGATCTTTCTCATTATAGTTTACACAGGCGCATGCCCTACACATAAATGAACTTTCCCTCATGTTAATAAAAATGATTCCACACAATGTTTCTCTTAGTCATCGGGTATTTTGATGATGATGTCACTCTAAGTGCTAGGACAAGAATCATTCATAGTCGTGTTGCCAGTTTTCCCCCAGGGACCCGAAGGGGAATTGCCTGGTATTGTGCTAATAGAGTGAGGGTTCTTTTCAAAAGGCAGGGATTTTTATTTGTTTGTTTGTTTAACAAAATATTCCAGGGACTGCTCCTTTCAAGTTGCTGAGAAGTTTTTAGGCCCAGGTCTTCAATGCATGTGGGCAAAGTATTGTTTTCAATTCCTTTGGAGGGTAGAAGAGAAGACCCTGTAGCTCCTTTCAAAACAATGCAATCTCTTGAATTGTCCCAAAACCCTGATGTGCTCTGTATTGTGGATTGGTCAGAGAATTTATGCAAGTATTTATCTTTAATTGGTGCTCTGATAACATTGCATTTGGCTTTAAGCTCTGGTATGGGCTGAATTGTGCACCACCCCCCTCCCAAATTTACATGTTGGAACTATAATCCTCCAGCATCTCAGGATGTGATTGTATTTGGAACAGAGCCTTTAAAGAGGCAATTAGGTTAAAATGAGACTGTTAGGTTGGCCCTAATCCAATTTGACTTCTTATAAGAAAGGAAATGTAGACACAAAGAGAGACACCAGGGATGCATGCGCACAGAGAAAAGACCCCTTGAAGAGGCAGCAGGAGGGCAGTCATCTGCAAGCCAAGGAGAGAGGCTGCAGAGGAAACCAACCATGCCAGCACCTTGATCTTGGCTTTTCAAGCTCTGGAACTGTGAGAAAAATAAATTTCTGTTGTTTAAGCTGCCCAGTCGGTGGTATTCTGTTAGGGCAGTTCTAGCAAACTAATACAAACTCCTTGACTGTACAACCTTCTCTAAACTCTAAATTAGTTCTTGCTGAACCCTCTAGCTGGAATGCATTCCTCCCCTTCCTTTGCCTGGCTACTTCTACTCATCCTTCACCTCTCAGTTTAGACAACACTTCCTCCAGGAAGACTTCCTTCACTGTGCAGCCCTGGTCTGGTGCCCCCATTTGGGTTCAATTGCACATCATAGCACTTATCACATGGCACTAAGCAGTAAAACCTAAGGCTAATTGGTTTGGCATTTGAGCCTGCCTTGCCTAATTTTAATGGAAAAATGCATTATGTTACACATCTTAGTGGCATTATTGGTTTGTTCCTCTGTAAGAAAAGCAAGAAAGTTCCAAGTACATGTGCCCTGTACTAGATTTTGGTGAGACATTCCCTTAGTTGGGGTTTGTTTTTTTAAAAAAAAGTATGCATCAAAGACTTAAAGTTAGGGTAGGCAAGAAAAGTTTCAACCAAAGGGTTTTATAAAGCAAGAAGACATGTGCTCACGCATAAGTGGGAACAATATAAGTTTGGGAGAAATTTGGGGAAGTTCTGCTGTTAGAACACATATGCAATGGAAAATCACCAACTTGAGACATAGAATAAATAGTAGTGCAAATGTAGGATTGTTAAAGTCTTGGACTTAGGCCCTCAGACTTGCAAAATCCTATGCCATGCTGACTGCTGGTCTACTAGAGCCACACATTCTCTCACAAATACACACCTGTATGCACATATGCATGTACAAGCACACACACACACACATGCATTTAAGGAAGAAGCAAACTGGACAATTCCAGAAGGGAGCTGTCACTCATCAACACTACCTAACAATGTGCATTTCCCCTGCTGAGAACTTTCGTAGCTGCTTTGAGCCTATTTTTCATATCCGATCTGATGTGGAATGTCTTCTGATTGGGCAGCACTTAACTAAAGGAAGAAATTTGTATAATAGAAGTTCCTCGCTACCCTGAAGTTCCCTGAGATCAGGAATGGCTTCCACCACATCCTCAGTGCCCATGGGCACAAGACCTGGAACTCAGAGGGTCCCCAAGCAGTATCGTTCTTGGAGTGGAATGAACTGAGTGAGGGAGAAAAAAAAAGTAAAGTCAAGAGAGGGGAAGAGGAAAGCAAGCTTTCTTATTTTTGTTCATTCCTCAACAATTTGCCTCAAACCCCATAGCCTTCAGTATTTGCATTCATTTATGTTGTACTTGAACCTCTATTAAATAACCATTTTAACATTTCTTTTTCATTTTGAAATGGATTTGAATCCAAGTTTTCTGAGTTAGAATGACTAGCTTACTAGATAAATATACAACCACAACCTCTCCGATACCTTCTCCTGCTTGACTCTAAATAGTTATCATAAAATAATTATAGATGCTTTCTCCTGTTATGTGGAATAATTGCCTCTCCCACCCCCGCCCTGAACTTATTCGCTAAGCTTTAATCATCACAAAAAATTTATTTATGCAAGGAAATGTCAAGTTATTCACTCAGCTCATTTTATTCACCATTGTCTTCTGATTTCTTCACACTACTTAATTTAGCACGTCAAGGTGAAACAATTAGTTTATCTCACCTTGACACGGCTATAGTCCACTGACAAAACATGTTTGTGACATTCTTGTTGGACTTCCTCTCTAGAAACAGCTATTTCCTGAATTCCTTATCCTTGATTGGTATTTCCAAGTCAGAATACTATGTGACCAGCAGGTAAATCTGGTCAATAGTAAATCAGAACAAATAAGGGCATCAAAGAAAATGCCATTTCTTTGGACCACTGCACATGGTAAGTGGTTGCTTCAGACCAACATCTGCTTTCACTCCTCTTGATGATAAGAAAAGCCCAATTAACACCCGAAGTTTAAAAAGATGCAACTTTTTATTTATCTAAGACTCCACTGCTAAAAAACCTTGCCAGATTTACAATTCTAAAGACAACAGCTTTTTGGAAATGTGTTTTATTTGCAGTTATAATATCTATAGTTAAATCAGTTAATTAAAAATAGAGTTGTAAACTCTCTCCCAAAATGCCATATTTGAGTGTTTAAAACAAAATGATTAAATCATATGCTTGCACTGCATTTGTTTAGAACTGTGAAGTCTTCTAGTATACAAAATCATGTCCTCAGCTAGGAAATCCTTTGTTAATTAAGATAGAGGTTAGGACCATGTAATTTTATATTATACATCTAGTCACTCAACTCAGAGTTAAATAAGCATTGTCAGAAGAAATTCTTACCATTTGCAGCAGCATGGATGGAACTGGAGAGCATTATGCTAAGTGAAATAAGCCAGGCAGTGAAAGAAAAATACCACATGATCTCACTCATTTATGGACAATAAAGAACATTATAACCTGATGAATAAAAAGATAGATACAGAGGCAGAGAAGCATCGAACAGACTGTCAAATTACAGCAGGAGGGCTGGGGAGTGTTGCAGGGTGGGGGGAGGTAAGAGATCAATCGAAGGACTTGTATGCATGCATATAAGCATAACCAATGGACACAAGACACTGGGTGG